>NC_081314.1:21706316-21921995 GCF_026419965.1 Kogia breviceps
TCAGCAACTTGTCCCTTGTCAGCAGGTGCCTTTGCAGCAGCTTTCAGTGTTGATGACGGAATAGATCAGCTCTGGGTTCTGGGGTGCTTGTGCAACTTGTCCCAGGAGAAAATAGGGGTAACTATCATAATCATCCACAGTCTCTGGCATGCCAAGAGTCATGTTTTATAGGAGGGGGAACTGAGGCTCAGAGAGGTTCAGCAACTTGTCCAAGGTTATACAACTTGTAGGTAGAGGGGCTGAGTTTCACTGAACCCAGCATGTCCAGCTTCAAAACCTTGGTCTTAATTATTAGGCTTCACTGTAGCTAGCTTCTAAGTTCCCTGGAGCATCATTTATTAAATCTGCATACACTAGACAAAATACTATTGATTTGAAGACATAAACTTCACTTCTTTCACTATTGGGCTATATCAGGACTTGGCAAACTTGTTCTATAAAGGGCCAGTAGTACATGCTTTAGGCTCCGTGGGCCAGGTGTTCTGTCACAACCATTCATTCTCAAGTGGAAGCACAAAAGCAGCCAAAGATACTACCTAAATGCATGAGTGTGGCTGAGCTTCAATAGCATTTTATTTACAAAAAATAGGCAGCAGGCTGGATTTGGCCTGTAGGCTGTAGCCTGCTGACATCTGATCTACAGCAAGAAGCAGTTTCCATGAACACAAACAGGACCAGCCATATATATCTAAATTAGCCTTAGGAATTAGCCTAGAGATTTTCTTGTGTGTATGGGGGTGTGTTGTGGGGGAAGGCAATGGGAGGAGGATATTACTGAACAGTGTCACCCTTGAAACCAAGTGATGGAACAGAAGTTTTGGCAAAGGTAAGAAGATGCCGGTCAAAGTCCTGATGTTCCCTTGTGACTCTGTCTCCCAGACTGTACATGCTTTCTCTGCAGGGTTGGGTTCAGGTGCTTCATAACAAGCATGTAGTTGACAAATCTCTCTTGCCTTGCCAGTTCGGAACAATATGCTGAGCTTGTGTCTTGGCAGGAATCACTAAGGAAACAATTTCCTGGCTTATCAATAGCACTGGGCTTCCCCTAGAAAATAGGACAGGTGTGTGCATATGAGTGCCAGTCCTAATAGAGTCCAAGACCCAGAGACCACCTTAGGGAAGGACTCTGATAGACAAATCTAGTTTAATGCACTCATCAGATGGGGAAACTGAGACCCAGAGAGGGGAAGTGATTTCCCCAAAATGCAATCTCTAGAAGCCAAAGGAAAAAAGTAAAGGAAATATGAAGCAAGCTGCTGGGAAAACCCCCATCTTATATTCAGATACAGACCCCTGCATTTATTAACAGATTCTAGTCAATCTCTACCTGGCTTTCCCTGCCCTTTTCTTCACCATCTCTTACATCTAGAGAAGTGCTTCTGAAACTTTATTGTACATGTGAGGTATCTAGGGTTTTCATTAAAATGCAGATTCAGATTCAGCTGGGCTGGGGTGGGGCCTGGGATTCTGCATGTCTTTCTAGGGGCTTGGCGATGCTGACGTTGCTGGTCCATGGACTGCATCTTTAGTAGTGAGGGGATGAATTCCTGAGCCCGTCATGACTAGGTTGGGGAAATGAAGAGTCTTGTCTCTACCATCTGATGCATTTGGCCACCATACTGCTGGTCCCTGCTGGTTCAGGAATGAGATCTGCTGCTTATGTGGCCAATGAGGCCCAACTTTCACCCTCTGCATCCTTTGTTGTTTGGTACATAGGACTGAGTTGTATCTTGGGCTCTGTTCCTACACACAGTCTGTGTCCTGCCTGCTAATTTTTCCTAAGACACCAGATTCCATCTATGACTCATCTCTGGATGCTCTCCCATCCCCAGGGTCTGGGTCTTGTGGTTCATGCCCTCAGCACGGAGTGAGGACTTGTACATTCTCATCAAGTCTCTCTCTGTACTGTGCAACCAGGGCTCTGTAACAGCAGGTCTGCAACACTATCACATCATTCATGACCACTGCCCTAAATTATTTGTCCCAACCTACTTTGTTCACCTCATATGAAATTACCCCCAACCATCCTGACTTCATACCTCATTAGCTGTTCTGGTTACAGCTTACTTCATTCTTCATATGAGCTTTTGTAGCTATAATTCACTCCTCTCCTGGTTGGTGACTTGAATTCTTTCTCTAGTTCTGAAGCCCTAAGTGAACATCCTCCCAGTCTGGTTCAACCCCCGGGCTGCTTTGTCTCTGTATTCTCCTGGGGGTCTGCTGAACTTGTCCAACCTCATGGTGAATAGCGTCTGGCAATTGTTGGAGTCCTGATGTGATTGCACTGTTTTCTTCAAAGTCTCTAGAGTATATGACTCAGAACATCTCCCGTGATTTAAAATTTCTTCATTGTTATGACAGCCTGGCATAATAGACTTCTTCTTTCTCTCCATCTTTGGTTTTAACGTCTACATTAACAACACCTGAACCTGTCATATCCTCAGGGGTCTTGGCCTGCCACTCACTCAGCTTCCCTCGGAGTCTCAGCATTTATCCCCATCCTGCCTGATCTTGGCTTCTTTCTTCTACCCACCTATCCTTATTACAAGGGCTGGGCTCCTTCATTATGATTGGATGTCCTGTGCTACAAAGGGCAAAATCCAGCTGAGAAGAGGCATCACTGAGAAGCAAACATCTTTCAACACCAATGGAAAAATTTAAGCTGTGTCATAAGCTTGTCAATTGCAATAGGTATTAATCTACAGGGCATAATTAGCCTGCAAATTAAACTGTATTAATTTTAACATTGGCTACTGCCAAGGGTTTTAGGAAAACAGGCCACTTTTGCTATACCTTCCACTTGAAAAATTCACCCTATAGACCACCAGACACAATTGATTTTCATGTGGCTCAGATATAAAATCCATGATTATTTGATCTGGAAAGGATGAAAAGTATCATTTGGCTTTAGCCCAAAGCTTCTGTTTTCCAAATGGGAAAACTAAGGCCCAGAGTGGGTAATAGTAATGATCATAACAACACATAATGTTTGATAGTGTATTATGTATCAGGTACTATTTGTGGTAAGCCTTTGGAATATATACGTTCATTTTAATCCTTACTATGTAAGAAGTGGGTATTATTATTATCCCCATTTTTCAGAATGGAAACTGGTACAGGGGTGATTACATGTCTAATTCAATGTCACATAACTTATTAACGGTGGGACCAGGACTCAAACCCAGATCACTTAACCACAATGCTTCTCTCATTTTAAAAATATTTACCCCTCTGCAGTCTAGATTTCTCTTTCTGCTTGTGAATTCCATAGAGGGGCAGGAGGGACAATTCTGATATTTCTTTCAACTTAATCATGGTGTCCTCTGTGGCCCAGGAGGGTTAAGTGAAATTATGAACACCCTGTAGCGAAGACAAAGGAAGAAAATGTATATTTTTATTTTTGACTGTCCTCTTTATTGACTTTTAAATCTCCCTTCCCCCACAAAAAGTACTAGGTCCAGCCTTTCTTGGGAGAGAGGAAGAGTTCATGAAAGAGGAGACCAAAGTGAAGTAGCCTACAGAAGAATTAAGTGAGAGAGAAATTAAAAAAAAAAAAAAAGTAATGTGGTCACAACTTGTAATAGCTCAGATCAAACTGTAGTAAGGAAAAAAAAAACCCAAGACTTGAACCAAAAAGTGGGTTCTTGTTTTTATTGAAGACTCTTTTATAAGACTAACAAATCTTCCTTGAAACAGATGCTGACGATAAAGTGAAAACATTGGGAATGTCACGTGTGCCTGGATCAATGAACTCTAACATAGAGGGGTGCAAACTGTGTCATTTGCTATCAAGACACAACTATGAAAGTAATTGTCATCCCCAGACACTCACAATGACCTCAAAATCAGAAGTGTATAGGAGTCATGTAGCTGGTCAGAAGTTTGCCCCAAGATTCAGTGAACTGGCTGGGAAAACAGGATTATAGAGTTTTCCTTTTGGCCAGCAGGTGGAGAATGGTGATGGAGAAAAACATCACGAAGCCCTGAAAAAATAGTAATTTATCTAGCTATAAAGGTTATTTCACATGCATTGTATAGCAAAAGAGAACTTATTTCCTGATAAACCAATTTTAATAGCCTGGCTTAAAGTTGGCTTGCTTATTTCTATATCCAGAAATCAGGTAATTTTTTTCTTCTTCTTTCTGTACAACAGTATTGCTTTTTTCATTAAAGTCTATTTAATGAAATGGAGCCCAGGGTTCCTGAGTGACTGAAAAATAAGTAAGTGGTAAGGCACAGAAAAAGCAATTTTGCCTAAATTTTCTTTTTTTTTTTTTTTTAATGTGAACCAGTTTTTAAGTCTTTATTGAATTTGTTACAATACTGCTTCTTTTTTATGTTTTGGTTTTTTGGCCGCAAGTCATGTGGGCTCTTACTCCTCCAAACAGGGATTGAACCCACACCTCCTGCATTGGAAGGCAAAGTCTTAACCACTGGACCACCAGGGAAGTCACTGCTTATAATTTTCTAAAGGGTGAATACATAAATAAGAGAGAGAAGAAGTCAGAATTTTCAAGTTAATATAAAGAAGTCTTGACTTATGTTTCAATGTCAAAGGAAGTCTAAATAATACATCTGTATAAAAGCAAAAGAAAATGTATTTATCTGTTTCAAAATAGGCATAAATCATAAAATCAGATTGTAAGTCAATCTTTGATATTTTTTCTTTTACCTCACAAAATAAAGCATTGTAGACTTTACTCCAGATTCCAAAAAGGTCCTGGTCATGGTAACCTGTAAATTTTGGCAAGATTTCTTTTTTTTTTGCAGTACGTGGGCCTCTCACCGCTGTGGCCTCTCCCGCTGCGGAGCGCAGGCTCAGCGGCCATGGCTCACGGGCCCAGCCGCTCCGCGGCACGTGGGATCCTCCCAGACCGGGGCACGAACCCGTGTCCCCCGCATCGGCAGGCGGACTCCCAACCACTGCGCCACCAGGGAAGCCCCAAAAGGTTCATTTTTGTGACAGAATTTCAAGGACTGGTTACCATGTGGAAGAAATTCAACTCTCTGATAAGAGGTTGGACTTGATGAATCTAAAGATCACTTTCAACCTCTGGGTGCAATTATTTATTATCTGCACAGTTCATTTACAACTGGTTCATGAAAAACTAGAGCCGGTTACTCAAAGTGTGGTCTGTGGATCAGCAGTATTAGCATCACTTGGGAGTATGTTAGAAACCAAATTCTTGGGCCCCACCCTTGACCTACTAAATCGGAATCGTTGGGGGTGGAGCTCAGGAATCTGTTTTTAACAAGCTCATTAAGATTCTGATGGCAATTAATCATTGAGAAGCATTGCCTTAGCTCGTTGATCCTCAAGCATTACTGTGCATCAGAAGCAAAATTATCTAGGGTGCTTGTTGAAATGCAGATTCCTCAGCATTTCCCCCAGCGATTCCAGCTCACTGGATCCTAGGTGTAGCCTGGAACCTGCATTTTAACAAGTGCCCTGAGTGATTCAGATCCATGTAGTAGAGCACCATGCTTTGGGAAACATTGCATTCTAGTCTGTCTCTAATCCAGAGCCTTGCCAGAGCTTCAGGAGTCAGAAAAGATGTGATCACTGTGGCTTCTGCTTGGTCCCACTCCCTCATTTGCTTGTCACTCCTGGTTACCCTTCTAGATGGGAAAAGAGGTAGGAAAAGAATAGTGTGTGCTTTGAGGTTTGTGAGTTTCCTGAATGACCTGGATAGCTGAAGAAGCAGGTACTTTGGGTGTAATTTGTTATTCTCACTTAAAGCTAACTTTTAAGGAAGTAGTCATCTTCTATAGAGCAGTGGTTTTCAAACACTAGCATGCACAGAATCACCTGGAGAGCTCATTACAAACAAAGATTCCCAGGAGTCAAACGCAGAGTTTCTAGTTCAGTGGGTAGGGCCAGAGAATTTACATTTCTGACAAGTCTCCAGGTGATGGTAATGTTACTCATCCAGGGACCACACTTTGAGAACCATTGAACTCAGAACAATTGCTTTGTCGCTACACAGATTGGAAGTACTGAATCAAGGTCAGGAATTTGAGCTCTAGAACATTGCTACTTCAAAGTGGCCATGTATCAGCACCATGGGCAACATTTAAGAGTATGTTAGAAATGCAGAATCTCAGACCATGTCAGACCCAATGAATTAGAATCTGCATTTTGACAAGATCCTCAAATGATTCATTTGCACTTGGAAGGCTGAGCAGCACTGCTTTAGGAGAAACTGGTGGTTAGTCAAGAGAATACCAGAAGAAAAACCCAGATCCCACAGTCTGGAAGAATCTTTTAGTTTTACTAGAACTTTGCAAAGGAACAGGAGTCTCGACAGAGCCATAAGCATTACGAAGCAACCTTGAGTTTTTATAACACTTCTCTTTTTCAGGGAGCCAGAATCAATGTAGTCTATGGTGGGAAGAGCTCTGACCTGGGAGCTGGAAGATACTGGCCTCAAATAGCCTCTTTGCATTTTCTCCTCATTGAGACTATTAAGTTAGGGCAGTAATTCTCAGCCTTGGCTACTCATTAGAGTCAACTGATCAACCAAGGAGTTTCTAAAAATCCCAATGTCCAGGCTGCACCCTAGATTGATTAAATAAGAACTTCCCAGGCAGACAATATTTTGTAAAGCTCTCTGGGTAGTTCCAATGTTTAGCCAAGATCAAGACCCATTAAATTTGGAGGTATCCAACTCTAAACATTCTATGACATTTTCTTAATATATTTAAACAATATTTTGGTCAGGACAGAAGCAACACACGTGGCCCTGTGGCTCCAAACAGAAGGGTAATCCACTCTTACAGATGAAGGGGGCCAGGCATTGGAACATGACCACAGATTCTTTTGTTCCCCAGTTCACCTTCTTGGGTGCTCTTTAGGACGTAGGGTTCCCTGTGTTTGACCACTTTTAAGGAAGGTTCAATCCCAATACATCCATCTGACCAAAAATCAATTTCGGCAACAGCACTTCCAAAGGAATCATGTTTTCCCAACTCTGCTGATTCAGGATTATTTTCTACTTTCTCAGGTGGAGCCTGAGAAACTGGCTTGTAAGCAATTCTTAGCTCTCTTCAGCATCTTTAAGCTCATGTATTCTGTTGTCCATGCACGACTCTTATGCTTTAATAATGCCAACAGAGTAAAAAGATCAAAACAGGCAATTCTATACAATTTTCTTACAGTTACTAGTCACTAGGGGTGACTTGATCATGATCAGAAATTGTTGAGGCTAATCATTAGTGCTTCTCTTTCCACAATCAAAACACATTTTACACTTTTTAGATCCCAGGTAACTGTGCAAAAGCCTTTCTCAGTTATGAGTAAAGTAGTTATATGGTTTCAATATGTAACAATCCCACAGAGTTTCCCTTGAGACTCATCAGTAGCTTGTTGGTGAAATCCAACCAACCTGAGTGAGTTGGCCAAATCCTTGTGGCCATGAGGATTCCTTAATGGGGTCTTTAGGAAAGGTTTCGATGGGACTTCGGTCTCCATGCCTAAAAACCTGAAAATAGATTGAGGTAGTAATGTTACAAACTTAACTTAGGTGTTTTGCCTCTGCTCATAATGATAGATTTTTCTTCTAGACCTCTGGTTCTCCACCTTGGCTATTCACTGGAATCACCTGGAGAGTTAAAAAAAAATCCTGAGGACTGGATACCACCCCGTGTGATTCTAGTTTAATTAGTTTGGGATGCAGTCAGAGCATTAGGATTTTAAAGACCTCCCCAAGTAAGTCTCAGGTTAAGAACTGCTGTTCTAAGTTCACTAGCACGTTCTAAAGGCTCATTATCTTGTTATTCACATTACCTGAAACATAGGAAAACTGTTAGTTAACTGTTATTGTTTCAGGTAATGTGAATAATAAGATGATGAGCCATTAGCAGGCAGGCGACCCACACATGGAGACTGGTTTACACATCAGATAGGGCAGGAAGGAACACAAAGCTTAGCAAGATCACTTTATTGTAGACAAACTCTGATGAGAAGTATTCCTTCCTTAATTATGATTACAGTAATAATAGTGTTAACATTTTGACATATAATAATAGTGGCTTTTAAATGCTACATACAATTTGTGACCATCTTGAGCCAATGATTTATTAGTTTTTAGAAGGTTAGGGATAAAGGACTTGCCAGTGGAAGATTAGAAAATCTAAATTTCAACAACTTAAGAACATCCTACTGAATTTGTATGCATGTCATCGTGCTTCGTAAAAAACACCTTTATTAGAGTATAATTGTTTTACAATGCTTTGTTAGTTTCTGCTTTATAACAAAGTGAATCAGCTATATATATACATATTTCCCCATATCTCCTCACTCTTGCGTCTCCCTCCCACACTCCCTATCTCACCCCTCTAGGTGGTCACAACACACCGAGCTGATCTCCCTGTACCATGCGGCTGCTTCCCAATAGTTTTCCGTATTACATTTGGTAGTGTATATATGTCCATGTCACTCTCTCACTTCGTCACAGCTTACCCTTCCCCCTTCCCATATCCTCAAGTCCATTCTCTACATCTGCATCTTTATTCCTGTCCTGCTCCTAGGTTCTTCAGAAACATTGTTTTTCTTTAGATTCCATATATATGTGTTAGCATACGGTATTTGTTTTTCTCTTTCTGACTTACTTCACTCTGTATGACAGACTCTAGGTCCATCCACCTCACTACAAATAACTCAGTTTCGGTTCTTTTTATTGCTGAGTAATATTCCATTGTATATTTGTGCCACATCTTCTTTATCCATTCATCTCTCGATGGACACTTAGGTTGCTTCCATGTCCTGGCCATTGTAAATAGAGCTGCAATGAACATTGTGGTACATGACTCTTTTTTTTTTTTTTAACATCTTTATTTGAGTATAACTGTTTTACAATAGTGTGTTAGTTTCTCCTTTACAACAAAGTGAATCAGTTATACATATACATATGTTCCCATAACTCTTCCCTCTTGTGTCACCCTCCCTCCCACCCTCCCTATCCCACCCCTCTAGGTGGTCACAAAGCACAGAGGTGAACTCCCTGTGCTATGCTGCAGCTTCCCACTAGCTATCTAATTTACATTTGGTAGTGTGTATATGTCCCTGACACTCTCTCACATCATCACACATGACTCTTTTTGAATTATGGTTTTCTCAGGGTATATGTCCAGTAGTGGGATTGCTGGGTCACATGGTAATTCTATTTTTAGTTTTTTAGGGAACGTCCATACCGTTCTCCATAGTGGCTGTATCAATTTACATTCCCACCAACAGTGCAAGAGGGCTCCCTTTTCTCTACACCCTTTCCAGCATTTATTGTTTGTAGATTTTTTGATGATGGCCATTTCTGACTGGTGTGAGGTGATACCTCATTGTAGTTTTGATTTGCATTGCTCTAATGATTAGTGATGTTGAGCATTCTTTCATGTGTTTGTTGGCAATTTGTATATCTTGTTTGAAGAAGTGTCTGTTTAGGCCTTCTGCCCATTTTTGGATTGGTTTGTTTGTTCTTTTGATATTGAGCTGCATGAGCTGCTTGTAAATTTTGGAAATTAATCCTTTGTGAGTTGCTTCATTTGCAAATATTTTCTCCCATTCTGAGGGTTGTCTTTTGGTCTTGTTTATGGTTTCCTTTGTTGTGCAAAAGCTTTTAAGTTTCATTAGATCCCATTTGTTTATTTTTGTTTTTATTTCCATTTCTCTAGGAGGTGGGTCAAAAAGGATCTTGCTGTGATTTATGTCATAGAGTGTTCTGCATATGTTTTCCTCTTAAGAGTTTTATCGTGTCTGGCCTTACATTTAGGTCTTTAATCAATTTGAGTTTCTCCCAGGAATGCAAGGATTCTTCAATTTATGCAAATCAATCAACATGATAGATCATATTAACAAACTGAAGGAGAAAAACCATATGATCATCTCAATAGATGCAGAAAAAGCTTTTGACAAAATTCACACCCATTTATGATAAAAACCCTCCAGAAAGTAGGCACAGAGGGAACTTACCTGAACATAATAAAGGCCATATATGACAAACCCACAGCCAACATTCTTCTCAATGGTGAAAAACTGAAGGCATTTCCTCTAAGATCAGGAACAAGACAAGGTTGCCCACTCTCACCACTATTATTCAACATAATTTTGGAAGTTTTAGCCACAGCAATCAGAGAAGAAAAAGAAATAAAAGGAATCCAAGTTGGAAAAGAAGAAGTAAAGCTGTCACTGTTTGCAGATGACATGATACTATACATAGAGAATCCTAAAGATGCTACCAGAAAACTACTAGAGCTAATCAATGAATTTGGTAAAGTAGCAGGATACAAAATTAATGCACAGAAATCTCTTGCATTCCTATACACTAATGATGACATATCTGAAAGTGAAATTAAGGAGACACTCCCGTTTACCATTGCAACAAAAAGAATAAAATACTTAGGAATAAACCTACCTAAGGAGAAAAAGACCTGTATGCAGAAAACTATTAGACACTGATGAAAGAAATGAAAGATGATACAAATAGATGGAGAGATAACCATGTTCTTGGATTGGAAGAATCAACATTGTAAAAATGACTGTACTACACAAAGGAATCTACAGATTCAGTGCAATCCCTTTCAAACTATCCCTGGCATTTTTCACAGAACTAGAACAAAAAATTTCACCATTTGTATGGAAATACAAACGACCCTGAATAGCCAAAGCAGTATTGAGAAAGAAAAACGGAGCTGGAGGAATCAGACTCTGTGATTTCAGACTATACTGCAGAGCAACAGTAATCAAGACAGTTTGGTACTGGCACAAAAACAGAAATATAGATTAATGGAAGAAGATAGAAAGACCAGAGATAAACCCACACACATATAGTCACTTTATTTTTGATAAATGAGGCAAAGATATACAATGGAGAAAAGACAGGCTCTTCATTAAGTGGTGCTGAGAAATTGGATGGCTATATGTAAAAGAATGAAATTAGAACACTTCCTAACACCATACACAAAAATAAACTCAAAATGGATTAAAGACCTAAATTTCAGGCCAGAGACTATAAAACTATTTGAGGAAAACATAGGCAGAATACTCTATGACATAAATCACAGCAAGATCCTTTTTGACCTACCTCCTAGAGAAATGGAAATAAAAACAAAAATAAACAAATGGGATCTAATGAAACTTAGTAGCTTTTGCCCAGCAAAGGAAACCATAAAGAAGACGAAAGACAACCCTCAGAATGGGAGAAAATATTTGCAAATGAAGCAGTTGACAAAGGATTAATCTCCAAAATTCACAAGCAGCTCATGCAGCTCAATATCAAAAAAACAAACAACCCAATCCAAAAATGGGCAGAAGATCTAAATAGACATTTCTCCAAAGAAGATATACAGATTGCCAACAAACACATGAAAGAATGCTCAACATCATTAATCATTAGAGAAATGCAAATCAAAACTACAATGAGACATCATCTCACACCAGTCAGAATGGCCATCATCAAAAAATCTACAAACAATAAATGCTGGAAAGGGTGTAGAGAAAAGGGAGCCCTCTTGCACTGTTAGTGGGAATGTAAACTGATACAGCCACTATGCAGAACAGTATGGAGCTTCCTTAGAAAACTAAATATAGAACTACCATGTGACCCAGCAATCCCACTACTTGGCATATATCCTGAGAAAAACAGAATCCAGAAAGAGTCATGTACCACAATGTTCATTGCAGCTCTATTTACAATAACCAGGACACGGGAGCAACCTAAGTGTCCATCGAGAGATGAATGGATAAAGAAGATGTGGCACATATATACAATGGAATATTACTCAGCCATAAAAGGAAACGAAATTGAGTTATTTGTAGTGAGGTGGATGGACTTAGAGTCTGTCATACAGAGTGAAGTAAGTCAGAAAGACAAAAACAAATACTGTATGCTAACACATATATATGGAATCTAAAGAAGAAAAAAAGGTCATGAAGAACCTAGGGGCAGGATGGGAATAAAAACAGACCTACTAGAGAATGGGCTTGCAGATATGGGGAGGGGGAAGGGTAAGCTGGGACAAAGTGAGAGAGTGGCATGGATATATATACACTACCAAACGTAAAATAGATAGCTAGTGGGAAGCAGCCGCATAGCACAGGGAGATCAGCTCAGTGTGTTGTGACCACCTAGAAGGGTGGGATAGGGAGGGTGGGAGGGAGGGAGGCACAAGAGCGTAGAGATATGGAGATATATGTATATGTATAGGTGATTCACTTTGTTATAAAGCAGAAACTAACACACCTTTGTAAAGCAATTATACTCCAATAAAGATGTTTAGGACTTCCCTGGTGGTGCAGTGGTTGAGAGTCCGCCTGCAGATGCAGGGGACACGGGTTTGTGCCCCGGTCCGGGAGGATCCCACATGCCGTGGAGCGGCTGGACCAGTGAGCCATGGCTGCTGAGCCTGCACGTCCAGAGCCTGTGCTCCATAATGGGAGAGGTGACAACAGTGAAAGGCCTGCATACCACACACAAAAAAAAAAAAAGAAAAAAAAAGATGTTTAAAAAAAAAGGTATCAGTGTGCAAATTTCAGAGACTAAAAAAAGAAGACTCTCTTCTCCAGTGGCAGTTCTCAAAGGAATTGACAGCTGAGTGATGTCAGACAACAAATTCCTGAGAGCTGGGGGGAATTAACTCTTTAGCTCATGAAGGGAGATCTGGATGGTGTAGCATAGAATCCATGACAAAGAACAAATATTTATAGGAAAAAAAATTAACGATCCTTGGTAGATAAAGGACTATAAAAGCACCAAGTGAGCCTCTGATAGCAAGAGTCTGGGTTGGAGTTGAGATCCATCAATAGGTATATTAGTTGTTCCTAGGTAGGAGTGCTGTTTTTAAACTCTCTGACATGCTACATCCTTACAGTTCTACTATTTGGCTCTCAGTGCCTTATGGACTGTTTGGCATGCAATAATATTGATTGATGATATTGATATAAAGGGCAATTTTTGTAATCGAGCCTTGTTAAAATGTTAGCTGATTTGAGGCAAAGTTTTATATAAGATTTGTTTAGAGTAAAAGTTCTCCACCCCTCAAATGATCATTTTGTGGGCTTGTGTGTGTATATGTCTGTTGGCCCTTATCATAAACTAACTATTTTATTGTTTAATATTTAGACAAATATCCTCTCATGTAATCAATGACTATGTCTTTGGAATGTTATCAAAGTGAGGTGTAACTTTAGAGATCATCAGAACTTTTCTGTATTTCACAAACTAGCCTGCATATGAATCACCTTAATAAAATATGAATTCCTGGGGTTCATTCCCAGAAAATCTGGTTCAGTAGGTTCAGACAATGTTAGCAAGAGTACCTGCCAGATGTTATTAGAGCCTTAGGCAAAAGGAAAAAAATCATTCATACTGATCATGTCTTCATTTAAACGGTTGATTTTTTTAAACTTTAGATTATTTTACAGTAACTTATTTTTAAAAAATATTGTGTTAAACTATTACTTATCTTGATTACAGAGATTTTTGCACCCCTTAAATTATGTGCCCAACGTGAGTGCCTCACTGTCACCCTGGTTCCCCGATGTGACTTTAAGAACTGGAAGATGAGAGAAAATATTTTTCTTTTGAAATTAAATGATCCGACATTCCCTTATTCTCTCTACAAGGAAATGAAGGTTTGGGTGAGATGAGACCAGGTTTAGAGGACTATACTGAGGTGCTGAGAACTGAAAGGAACCAAGTACCATTAGAACAAAGCTAATGCTTCCACTCCTTGGACTGTAATGACCTAGCCTCCCTCATAAGCCTTCCCCCTTGTAATAAAGTTGCCTTTTCTCATATTTAGGACTAACTAACCTGAGAGAACAGAGCTGACAGTGACTCATACTAGAGAAAGAAGAACAGGGATAGAGTCCAGTCTTTCTGAAACTGTTACCCAGAAAGGAGTCTCAATTGTTCAGGTTCCAGCAGGAAAGATTGGGCACACGTGTATTGTCACAGTCCACCTTGCATGTGCAATATTGTAATTTACAGGAAAAATATGTATTTGGTGATCTGAATGACCAAATCTATATTCCCTGCATATATTTGATCTTCATCCACAGTTCTTGGATTACAGCTCCCCAAACCCTTGGAATTTCTTGAGAGATAAGAACAGTGGGATAATATTTGGTCTCTTGTTCTCAGTTCCTGAAACTGTTTCAGGGAAGGTGACTTTTGGATCCTACCCAAAGGTATATATACATATATACCACATCTTCTTTATCCATTCACCTATTGATGGACATTTAGATTGCTTCCATATCTTGGATATTGTAAATAATGCTGCAGTGAAATAGATATGCATTCCTTTAATATCTGCTTAAAATAAATCAGCAATCTAGTAAGTAAAAAGATTTTCCAGAGTTCTGTGAGCCATTCTAGCAAATTAATCAAACCCAAGGAGGGAATTTTCAAAACTTCCAATTCGTAGCTTGTTGGTCCGAAGTACAGGTAACAATCTGGTCTTGGAACTTGTATCTGAAGTAGAGAGTGGTCTGGTGGGACTGAGCCCTTTACCTGAAGAATCTGATTCTATCTCTGGGTAGATAGTATCAGAATTGAATTGAATTGTAGGATACCCTGCTGGCATCCAAGAACTGCTTGTTGGTGTGGGGAAGTCTCCACATGCATACAGGTTGCAACTGGGTCAAGAACTTTAGTTGGCTTGTCCCCTCAAAGTTCTCATTACTGGAATAACCAGGCAAATATTGTTCTATCGCTGTCTCACCTTTAATATAGCCTTACAGACTGAACACTATATTTGTTCTATTATATTTCAAAGGTAAAGAACTCACAACTTACAAAAATATTACCCTATTTTGTACGCATGTATATTGAAGAAAAACTGAATGAACATCCATGACATTTTTTTTTTTTTTTGCGGTAAGCGGGCCTCTCACTGTTGTGGCCTCTCCCGTTGCGGAGCACAGGCTCAGCGGCCATGGCTCACGGGCCCAGCCTCTCCACGGCATGTGGGATCTTCCCGGACCGGGACACGAACCCGTGTCCCCCACATCGGCAGGCGGACTCTCAACCACTGCGCCACCAGGGAAGCCCATCCATGACATTTTGATGGTGATTTTTTTTCTGGATGATATGATTAAAGTGGTTTAGTTTTCTTCTTTCTCCTTTTCCTTACTTTCCAAATATATTACAATGAACAGATATTTCTATTAAAATCAGAAAAGAAAATAATAAATGTCATATTTACTATGTGCTATTTCTCACTTGATTATTGGGTACCCTCAGATTTATAAAAGGTGGACATGAAAAGTAATTCAGTTTATAGCATAGTTCACCAGCCTATTCCTATTCTATGCCCAAGTCCTAAACTACTGAAGACAGAAAATTTCCTTTTTCCTGCCTCAATTTCTGCCCCTGTCTCCCTTGTCTGTCTTCTCATATATTGTATTAAAGAAATTCCACAACTTGTAGTATGAAAACCCCAGAATAACACAATACCCATTTAGAAAGTTCTCAGTTTGCCCTTAGAATTTTCTGAAACAAATCAGGTCACTGCCCTGTGAAAAATCTTCTATTGGCTTCCTGTTACACTTAGAATAAAATCCCAAATCCCTCCACAGGCTACAAAGGCTCCTCTTGATGTGGGTCATACTTCCTCTTCAGCTCCTCCCTATCACTTGCTCTCCCCTTGCTCACTCCATTTTAGTCACCTCATTGTTCCTCAGACAAACCACACAGGCTTCCACTTCACACACAACATTTTACAGCTCCCTCTCTGTGCTAATATCTTCCCTCCAATGGGCTGATTCTCTCACTTTACATTTTTTTAACATCTTTATTGGAGTATAATTGATTTACAATGGTATGTTAGTTTCTGCTGTATAACAAAGTGAGTCAGTTATACATATACATATGTTCCCATATCTCTTCCCTATTGCGTCTCCCTCCCTCCCACCCTCCCTATCCCACCCCTCTAGGTGGTCACAGAGCACAGAGCTGATCTCCCTGTGCTATGCGGCTGCTTCCCACTAGCTAGAGTCTGTCATACAGAGTGAAGTAAGTCAGAAGGAGAAAAACAAATACCGTATGCTAACACATATATATGGAATCTAAGAAAAAAAATGTCATGAAGAACATAGGGGTAGGACGGAAATAAAGACACAGACCTACTAGAGCATAGACTTGAGGATATGGGGAGGGGGAAGGGTAAGCCTCGACAAAGTGACAGAGTGGCATGGACATATATTCACTTTATTTTTTAAGATGGGCCTTCCTTGACCACTGCAATTAAACTAGCAGCTTCCTAGCAGTCCGTATCATACCACCCTGTTTTATTTCTGCTATATCACTTTTTATACCTGACATTATGTTGTATATTTATTTGTTTATTGTCTATCTCTTCTATTAGAATTTTAACCTCCATGAGAGCAGAGGTGTTTACTGCTGTGCCCCACTGGACAGAACAATACTTTGTACGTGGTGGGGGTTCATTAAGTATTTGTTGTGGGTGAAAAACTGAAACCATTTCCACTAAGATCAGGAACAAGACAAGGTTGCCTACTCTCACCACTCTTATTCAACTTAGTTTTGGAAGTTTTAGCCACAGCAATCAGAGAAAAAAAAGAAATAAATGGAATCCAAATAGGAAAAGAAGTAGAGGTGTCACTGTTTGCAGATGACATGATACTATACATAGAGAATCCTAAGGATGCTACCAGAAAACTACTAGAGTCAATCAATGAATTTGGTAAAGTAGCAGGATACAAAATTAATGCACAAGAATCTCCGGCATTCTTATACACTAATTATGAAAAATCTGAGAGTGAAATTAAGAAAACACTCCATTTACCATTGCAACAAAAAGAATAAAATATCTAGGAATAAACCTACCTAAGGAGACAAAAGACTTGTATGCAGAAAACTATAAGAAACTGATGAAAGAAATTAAAGATGATACAAATAGGTGGAGAAATATACCATGTTCTTGGATTGGAAGAATCAACATTGTGAAAATGACTCTACCAACCAAAGCAATCTACAGATTCAATGCAATTCCTATCAAATTACCACTGGCATTTCTTACAGAAATAGAACAAAAAATCTCACAATTTGTATGGAAACACAAAAGACCCCGAATAGCCAAAGCAATCTTGAGAACGAAAAATGGAGCTGGAGGAATCAGGCTCCCTGACTTCAGACTATACTACAAGGCTACAGTAATCAAGACAGTATGGTACTGTCTTGAAATATAGATCAATGGAACAGGATAGACAGCCCAGAGATAAACCCACACACATATGGTCACCTTATCTTTGATAAAGGAGGGAAGGATATACAGTGGAGAAAAGAGAGCCTCTTCAATAAGTGGTGCTGGGAAAACTGGAAAGCTACATGTAAAAGTATGAAATTAGAACACTCTTGAACACCATACACAAAAATAAACTCTAAATGGGTTAAAGACCTAAATGTAAGGTCAGACACTATCAAACTCTTAGAGGAAAACATAGGCAGAACACTCTATGACATAAATCACAACAAGATCCTTTTTGACCCACCTCCTAGAGAAATGGAAATAAAAACAAAAATAAACAAATGGGACCTAATGAAACTTAAAAGCTTTTGCGCAGCAAAGGATACCATAAACAAGACCAAAAGACAACCCTCAGAATGGGAGAAAATATTTGCAAGTGAAGCAGTTGACAAAGGATTAATATCCAAAATTTATAAACAACTCATGCAGCTCAGTAACAAAAAAACAAACAACCCAATCCAAAAATGGGCAGAAGAACTAAATAGACATTTCTCCAAAGAAGATATACAGATTGCCAACAAACACATGAAAGAATGCTCAACATAATTAATCATTCGAGAAATGCAAATCAAAACTACGATGAGATATCATCTCACACCGGTCAGATTGGCCATCATCAAAAACTCTAGAAACAATAAATGCTGGAGAGGGTGTGGAGAAAAGGGAACACTCTTGCACTGCTGGTGGGAATGTAAATTGATACAGCCACTATGCAGAACAGTATGGAGGTTCCTTAAAAAACTATAAATAGAACTACCATACGACCCCACAATCCCACTACTGAGCATATACCCTGAGAAAACCATAATTCAAAAAGAAACATGTACCACAATGTCCATTGCAGATCTATTTACAATAGCCAGGACATGGAAGCAACCTAAGTGTCCATCAACAGATGAATGGATAAAGAAGATGTGGCACATATATACAATGGAATATTACTCAGCCATAAAAAGAAATGAAGCTGAGTTATTTGTAATGAGGTGGATAGACCTGGAGTCTGTCATACAGAGTGAAGTAAGTCTGAAAGAGAAAAACAAATACCGTATGCTAACACATATATATGGAATCTAAGAAAAAAAATGTCCTGAAGAGATTAGTGGTAGGACGGGAATAAAACACAGACCTACTAGAGCATGGACTTGAGGATATGGGGAGGGGGAAGGGTAAGCTGTGACAAAGTGAGAGAGTGGCAGGGACATATACACACTACCAAAAGTAAATTAGGTAGCTAGTGGGAAGCTGCCGCATAGCATAGGGAGATCACCTCTGTGCTTTGTGACCACCTAGAGGGGTGGGTTAGGGAGGGTGGGAGGGAGGGAAGAGATATGGTAACATATATATATGTATACCTGATTCACTTTGTTTTAAAGGGGAAACTAACACACTATTGTAAAACAGTTATACTCAAATAAAGATGTTTAAAAAAAGTATTTGTTGTGAATGAAATAATCTTTACTAATCAACTCCTTTATTTAAAAAAAATTCCTAACACATTTTGAAACTTTTTTATAATATCTATAAACTGGTTTTCTGTTTATTCCTTTACAAGAAGGATGGGCATTTTTACATCTTGGATGACTTTCTTTGGATAAGTAAAGTCATGTCACTCTTTATCTCATGATTCTGATGCTTTCAAAGCTTTGTGATTTCCTAAGTTCTCTTCTCCAGCATTTGTCTACTGACCTTAGGCTCCCTGCTAATTCCTGTCAATTGGAATGGGTTTGGGAGGAATCAGCTGAAGGAGAACCATTTTTGAATCCCATGCTTGATCTGAAAATTAATATAACCTCTTCATTTTATGTGATAATGTCTGTGTTTTATTTTACTTATTTTTTTATTTTAGATCAACATCTTACCCTTTGTAATATACTCACAAATGTACACACAAATTTCATGTTTACAAGTATGAAAGGCAAAGGAACCTCAAAGAATTGAAGTAACTGTGTGATCAGGTACATTCAATAGTATTCAAACTGTTGTCCCCTGTCTGTGTTTATTTTAATAAAAATAATAGTTTAAATTACTTATGGAGCACACACTCCATGATGATGTTACCACCACCCCTCCTTTCTGTCACACACACACACACACACACACACACACACACACACGAATGCATGCCCCAGGATAAATATACCCTCCCTCAGGAAGTGTGGCGTTAATCATCCTCAAAGGGTAGTACTATAAGAAAACATGAGGACACTTTCTGATGCTTGATGGGGAAAGCTTTGTCATAGGCAGTAGTGTGGGAGTTCTATCATAGTGAGGTTGAGAGTAGGCTTCCTAAAACATTCTAAATATATCTAGTTTGCCCCATTTCATCGCTCTTCACTTCTCAATAAATGTATTAAATTTACTCAAATAAATTTGGGTAATGTGAAGTTCATACTCTACCCAACATTGCTCATAAAAAATGATGTTGAACACAGAAATATTCTTTGCATAAAACATTCAAGCACCTTGGTAACATGACATAATTTTGGATATCATATACATGTAGGAAATAAAAAGATTTTTATAGTCTCAATTTTGGATGACAAAGTAAATTCTTCACGGAAATTACTGTAGTAACGTACAGATAATAGTCTATTGGACCAGATTATAAAGCCATAAGGTTGTTTCAATCAGGAAAGTCTTGTGGTTCAAAGGAAAACTATAGAAATCCTCATTCATTGACCTTGTATTTTCATTGTCAAAAAGGCTGACAGAAGACGAGTGTCCTTGTAGCTGAAGGATTTTAAATTTAATGCTGCCAGGGAGATCAGCTTGGTGCTTTGTGATGGCCTAGAGGGGTGGGATAGGGAGAGTGGGAGGGAGACGCAAGAGGGAGGGGATACTGGGATATGTATACGTATAGCTGATTCACTTTGTGATACAGCAGAAACTAACACATCACTGTAAAGCAATTATACTTCAAAAAAGATGTTAAAAAATAAATAAAAATAAATTTAGTGCTGCTACTGGCATTATGGAAAAGTAATGTAAAGGGTCATAAAGTGTATTCCAAAATGTCACTTGCTCAAAAATACCATTTATCTGTATTAAAAATACCTTAGCACAAACTATTCTGTATAAAATAAGTTACAAGCATATATTGTACAACACAGAGAATATATCAATATTTTATAATAACTATCCATGGAGCATAACATTTAAAAAATGTGAATCACTATACCATACATCTGTAACATATAATATTTTACATCAACTATACTTCAATTTAAAAAATGTTTTTTAAAAAAATGTATTCTAAAACCAAAAATAAAAAATACCTTAACTTAGAGAAGTTCTATCAAAAAATATATATTTGATTAATGTGTTTGATACCATATTACAAAACAATGATTCACAACAAATGATTGCCAAGTCTTAAAGATCCCGCTGGGACATAGTTTCTACATTCAATCCTAAATCATAAGCCTTTTTGTCAAATCTATTAAACCCAACACAAGACAGGGTATTTTTCCTGTATCATTTTGTTCAGATGAAGAATTACTATAAAACAGTGGTTCTCAACGTGTGGGATGGGGCCTCTGAGCTCTTTCAGTGAGTCCCTAAGATCCTTTCAGAAGATTTCTGAGATCTATTCTGAGGGTCCATGGTGTCAAAGCTATTTTTATAACAATCTTAAGATATTATTTTCCTTTTCACTCTCATTCTTTCATGAGTATCCATTGGAGTTTTCCAAAGGATACATGACATGTGATGACATCATTGCCCTTATGGCAAGTTGAATGTGTGCCTGTGTATTCTTGTGGCTTTTTGTTTTTTAACTTTGTTTCATGGCCTAGGCCTTAGTTTTTTTGTTTTTTGGGTTTTTTTTAAAATTAACTAATATACTTTTTATTTCTATTTTTGGCTGAGTTGGGTCTTTGTTTCTGTGAGCGGGCTTCTCATTGCAGTGACTTCTCTTGTTGCAGAGTACGGGCTCTAGGCATGTGGGCTTCAGTAGTTGTGACATGCAGGCTCAGTAGTTGTGGTGCACAGGCTTAGTCGCTCTGCGGCATGTGGGATCTTCCCAGGCTGAGGCTCGAACCCATGTCCCCTGCATTGGCAGGTGGATTCTTAACCACTGCACCACCAGTGAAGCCCTATTCTTGTGTTTTAAAATATTCTCAGTGTTAATTTTGAATACAGTAAATATCAGTAGATATAACTCACACAAAAAAAGCTGTTAAGGATTTTAATTATTTTTAAGAGTTTAAAAGGGTCCTGAGACCAAATACTTGTGAACTGTTTCTACAGGTGAGTTTGTGATTAAAAATGTGTTGACGATCTACTATGAACAGGCCCTGGAACACTGAGTTTGAGGTGACTGAATCCCTTCCTAAGGAGCATCCTATCTTGTGGGCAAACGCAAACACTTATAATGTGTTTAACCCAGTGAAACAAGCACAGAATATTTATGATTGCTAAGAAGAGGAACATTGACTTTATCATTTGTTAGCCTGGTATTTAGGTCCACAGGAAATACATGAAAGAAGGAGAGAACATGTTACCTTCTGGGGAACTGCAAGGAGTTGGATCAGGACATTTTGAGGGTGAATAATCTCTCTAAAGCTTAACTTGTAGCTTCAGCTACTTTCATAAATTAGGTGATTACTATTGGACCACATTCAAAATAATTCACTGAATGGTATGTTGTGAAGCTTTAACAACTGCTCTAAAAAAAAATTCTGACTTGTAGCATTTGCCAAATTCCTTGGTGTAAATATTCACACCACAGCCAATTTCAAGCTACCAACATGATGTCACTAACCACGGAGTTGGGAAGAGATGAGCACACCATTATATACCATTATAGAGTATTTCCATCGTACATAATACACTTACCATAAGTATCAATCACCTCAAGAGAACAGATAATACAATGTGGTAAAATAATTTGGGAGTGATTATTTATTTTAAAAATAAGGAGAGAGAGAGGGAAATAAGGAGAGAGGGAAAGACAGAGACACACAGAGAGAGGCAGAGCCAGAGAGAGAAAGAGTGAGGGGGGAATAGAGAAGAGAGGAGAAAGAAGAAGGGAGAGAGGGAAGGAGAGAGAGAAAAGAGAAGGAAATAGGGAGGGAGAGAAGCAGAGAGAATATATAGTTTAATTATGAATAATGACTGTGTTTAGCAAACAGCTTGTGAAGTTCCTGAAAATTTAACAATTGGTTCTTGCAAGCCAGTATAAGTTGGCTCTAACATACCACTGAATCCACCATCTCATTAGTGCTGTATTGTTGATTATGGTGTCACTACAATTTCCTCATTCTGGAGGGGGAGGAATATGGGACATCCTGACTGAGAGGCAAGTGGGGCATGGTAAAACTCAAGTGATGGGTATAGTTATGGGAAGGTGTGGATGACAGGCAGGGTGGGTGGGGGGCATTTGTTCAAGGGTTCCAACAGAGGGGTAAAGAATGGGAATTCTGAAGTCAAGGTCAGAGAATGAACACTAGATATTAGACATAGGAGTTCCTTAGAGGGAAGGAGAGCATTCATATTTATGGGGTGCCTACTGTATGCTCTGAATGCTGCCTGGCACATCTGATCTCAAGTAATCACCACAACATAGCAGAAATGTAGATAGCTAAAAAGTACAGTGTAATACTTTGAATCAGGTCTATCTAACTTCAAAATCTTCATTTCATCAAGCAAAGATAGAAAATTTACATGGTAGTAGAATAGGGGTATATGGAAGCAGAAACAAGGAGAAAAATACTGAGGCCAGAGTGTGAAAGCAAGATCACAATGTGCTGGACTGGAGAAGGATAGGCCTGGACAAGGCAGTCTTCCAGCAGCCTCAGGAGGCTTCCTAAGTGGAATGTCTGTGATCTTTGAAAGATAGAACAGACTCTTATGATAAAAGAGGATTCTTCTCTCCTTTGTCAGGAAATGCCCAGACCTTTGTGCACTTATAACCAGCAACATGAGAATCAGTGTGGTAGTTAAAGGAATGTTTTATAAGTAAAATGTAGGAATCCATAGTTAAGAACATCTAACTTGTGACTATCCATACAAAGCCCCGAAAAGGGAGGAAGAGGAAAAGCCCCAGGGAGATGGTGTTCAGCTCTGCTTTATTCCACTACCACTGCTATTGGTGGCCTTCTGCAGCTTCTCTCTGTCCTGCCTTCAACAGAGGGTCTCAGTTGCCTGCCAAGCACAAACAGCTTGTTGCCCTGAAATCATAATGCATGGGTCCTCCAGGAACCTCCCTTTTTCCATTCTGCTTATGTCTCAGGCTCTCTTTCCTACATTGACCCTCAGATAGCAAGAGGGATGTTGGACTGGCCCTGCACCTGGTCAATATGTTGGTTAGGTCCTCTGGAAAGCAGATGCCAAGACAGAGTTGGAAGCACAAGCTCTTTACTACAGATAATTACTGTTAAAGAGGAAAGGGAGAGAGCCTTCAGACCGTGATGCAGGTCCAATACGTGGGAAAAGGAAAAGTGGATGGAAGAAGCATTAGGTAAAAAGAACCTCAGACTGTGGGGTAACCCTGAGAAAGTCTCAGTCTGCAAAATGAAGACTTCAGTAAAATAGGGGAATCCTGAAATTCAGTATACCACCTTAGTCATTGTCTGGGGGCTGCCAGAGAAGAATGTGGCCTCAACTCAAACACTACAGTGGATCCCAAAGGCATGGCAACTGAAGGCTGTTAGCTAACTGCATTCCTTGGAGCTTACCGGCAAGTTTGTTCTTGAAGGCTAGTCTGAGCATCACACCTCCACAAATGCTCAGAAAATTTGCTACTGCTGTTTTTCTAGACAGTGAAGGGTGGTTCTCAATGGCTTGGTGTTGTTGGGAGGAAGAGCAGGGCCTCAGTCCATGTCTCTGGTTCAGGTTTCCCCCTGAATGTCTGATGTTAGAGCTTCCCAAGGAGGGCACTTGGTACTCTTTCTGAATACTTTATCCACTTTATTACTCAGGATTCTTTTGGTGGCAAGGGACAGAAATCTAATTTATTTCATCTTAGGCAGGAAAAGAATTTTTGGTCTCATGTAACTGAACAAAGGGAAGGGTAAAGATCAATAGGTACTTGGAACAAAAATGCCACTGAGATCCATCTAATTTATTTTTCTTTCTCCTTCTTGCTCCATGTGGCTTTAATTTCTCCACATCTCTACCTCCACTCACCACCCCAATTGAAACTAGAACTAAGGCTGCTCATAGTTTCACCCAAAAAGAAGAGCTCTTCGTCTCCAACTCCAGTTCAAAAATCCTGGGGGAAAATCTAGTTGGTCTGGTTTTAGTTATAAGCCCATCACCTCACATTCATTCAAACAAATTGACTATCTGCGGGTGTTAGGCACTGTTCTAGTTCCTTAGAATACTGGAGTGAACAAAACAGATAAGTTTCTTCTTTCATGAAACTTTTTTTTTGCAGGGAGAAACAGGTAAACAAGTAAATGAATAAACAAACAGGATAATTTCATGTAGTAATAGCTACTGTAAGCACAATAAAATAAAGTGATAAGACAAGGAGTCACTCTGTTGGTTGGACCACTTTAGATGGGTGATCAGGGAGAGTATCTTTGAGGTGACATTTGAGGTGAGACCAACTGAAGTGAAAGTCTAATTTCTGTGAGCATATGGATGGAGCACAGATGACTGGGCAGAGTGAACCTAAGACCAGAATGAGGCTGTTGTATCAGAGAGAAGGAAAGAAGGCCAACATGGCTGGAGATGAATAAACATGGGCAAGAGCGAGAGGAGATGAAGTCAGAGAGGGGAGAAAGGGCCAAATCCCATAGGGTCTTGTTTGCTGTGGTGGAGTTTGGATTTACTTTAAATTCAATGGGAAGAAAAATGAGGAATTTTAATCATAGGACTGACATGTATTAAAAATCACTGTGGCTACTTGTCAAGAAATAGAGGAGCAAAGAGAAGAGCCAGGAGGTATGGCACTGACCCAGGAGACAGATGGCCTGGATCAGGGTAGACATAGGGAGGTGGAAAGATGGAAAATATGTATTGTAATAGGGAAGTAACATATTCTATTACTAATTAGTAATCACTAAAGGAATGTTGCCTATGCATAGGCCCATCTCTGGGAACACTGCTTCCATGGTAATGAGTGTTAAGCTAAAATACCTTTGCCTAGATCACAGGAAACATCTGACTAGGCCACCTGTGAATGGCTGTAGGAAGGGAGAAATTAACACAGCACCTCAGAACCTGGCCAGGACCAGGACTATACCTCTTCTCCTTTTAGTATAAAAGAAGCCGGAATTCTAATTTGGGTAAGATGATTCTTTGGGACACTAGTCCTCCATCTTCTCAGTTTGCTGGTTTTCTAAATAAAGTCACCATTCCTTGCCCCAGCAACTCATCCCTCAATTTATTGGCCTATTGTGCAACAAGCAACATGAGTTTGGACTTGGTAACAATATTCAGAAGGAAGAGCTCATCAGTCTTGGATATGAAAAGTGAGGGGGGGGGAAATCAAGGAACACTCTTAGGCATTGGGCTTGAGAAACTGAGTGAATCGTTGTGCTATTATTGAGGCCACATATCAGGATGCTTTTGGGCCATGAGTTGCTGAAGAATCAGTTCAATTTTCATAACAAGTAGTACAGAGGTAGAACGTTCCAGGGTTGCTTAATTTAGGGCTCAAGGATGTCATCAAGAGCCTAGGTTATTTCTTTCACCTTTTATCTACTTTAGATTAGCTCTATTCATGATCTCAATGTGGCTGCCATTATTGTAGGTATAGCTGCTTTACCTATAATATTAAAGCATGGAGCCAGATGCAGAAAAAGGGTGGGTATTTCATTTGCATGGCTCATTTAATCTGTAAAGAAAACCTTGCCTTCACATTTTATTGACTAGGGTAACATCACAACACCACACTTAAGCCAATCACTGGTAGGGGGTAGGACAACTATGATTGACATAGACTGACCATGAGTCATCCTGGTACCTGAACAAGATTTGCATTCTTTTAGCCAGAAAAAAATGTGGATAGATGCTTTGAGTAATAAACAGACATGTCATATACAGATTTGTGAACATGAGGAAGAACTGGAGGTAAAGCTTGAGAAACAGGTTGATCTTCTTTTTATTTTATTTTATTTTATTTTAAATGTTAACACTTTATGACCAAGCTAGGTTTATATCTGGAATGCAAAGTGTGTTTAATTTTTAAAAATTATATATTTTTGGCTGTGTTGGGTCTTCGTTGCTGAGCGTGAACTTTCTGTAGTTGTGGTGAGCAAGGGTTACTCTTCGTGAGGTGAGAGGGCTTCTCATTGCTGTGGCTTCTCCTGGTGCAGAGTACAGGCTCCAGGCATGTGGGCTTCAGTACTTGTGGCACGAGGGCTGAGTAGTTGTGTCTCACAGGCTCTAGAGCACAGGCTCAGTAGTTGTGGCACACGGGCTTAGTTGCTCCGCAGCATGTGGGATCTTCCCGGACCAGGAATTGAACCCATGTCCCCTGCATTGGCAGGGGGACTCTTAACCACTGTGCCACCAGGGAAGTCCTGATCTTACTCTTTTTTTTTTTTTTTTTTTTTTTTGCGGTACGCGGGCCTCACACTGTTGTGGCCTCTCCCGTTGCGGAGCACAGGCTCCGGACGCTCAGGCTCAGCAGCCATGGCTCACGGGCCCAGCTGCTCTGCGGCATGTGGGATCTTCCCGGACCGGGGCACGAACCGTGTCCCCTGCATCGGCAAGTGGACTCAACCACTGCGCCACCAGGGAAGCCCCTGATCTTACTTTTTATTACAAACTTATATAGCTCTTACTACCCTGGTTCTCATTTGCTTCACATTGAAATACTTGGGAATAAAGAATACCTATATCTTGTGTCACCTCCAGAGATTCTAATTTAAAGGATATGGGGTGTAAGCTGGGCTGCAGAATTTAGAAGGTGCCCCAAGTGATTTTAATGTACCCCCAAATTTGAGAACCACTGGTTTACTACACCCAGGGTCTGTTTAAAATTCTTTATGCATGTTTAATTCTCTTAACAGTCCTATGAGATAAGTACCATTATTAAAGTTTATTTTATAGATGAGGAAATTGAGGTGCAGAAAGAATAACTTAACTGGATGTCTGGTGCAGACCATGCTCTTAGCCACTACACCATGTGGAGTAAACAAATAAAGATCCCGTTTAGAAGTGTTTGAAATGCCTATTAAAAATCCAGGTAGGGGCTTCCCTGGTGGCGCAGTGGTTGAGAATCCGCCTGCCGATGCAGGAGACACGGGTTCGTGTCCCGGTCCGGGAAGATCCCACATGCTGCGGAGCGACTAAGCCCGTGAGCCATGGCCGCTAGGCCTGCGTGTCCGGAGCCTGTGCTCCACGACGGGAGAGGCCACAGCAGTGAGAGGCCCACATACCGCAAAAAAAAAAAAAAAAAAAAAAAAAAATCCAGGTAGATGGGCTTCCCTGGTGATGCAGTGGTTGAGAATCCGCCTGCCGATGCAGGGAACACGGGTTCGTGCCCTGGTCCAGGAAGATCCCACATGCCACGGAGCGGCTAAGCCCGTGAGCCATGGCCGCTGAGCCTGCACTTCTGGAGCCTGTGCTCTGCAATGGGAGAGGCCACAACAGTGAGAGGCCCGCGTACCACAAAAAAAAAAAAAAAAAAAAAAATCCAGGTAGAGATGTTGAATGATGATTGGATGTATGAATCTGGAGTTAGGGGCAGACTGGGAGTATTGACATAAATCTGGTTATCCTGGACATAGAGATAGTATATAAAGTCACAGGCTTATACAAAATCACCTATAGAGAGTAAATAAAAATAGAACAAGAAAAGTGAGTCTATGTGGAGAGAAAGTTGATTAGTAGTTGCCTAGGCTGGGTGTGGGAACCAGAATTAGCTATAAATGAGCAAAAGAGATCTTCCTGGGGTAAGAAAAATGTTCTAAAACTGGATTGTGGTGATGGTTGCACAACTCTGTAAGTTTACTAAAAATCATTAAATTGCACCCTTAAAATGGATGAATTTCATTGTATGTAAATTATACCTCAACAACATTGTTAACAAAAAGAAAATGAAAGGACAAAGAACTGGGCATGCCAACATTCAGAGTGCAAACACATGGAAAGATGTAGTGAAGACTTGGAAGGGAACAGGAGAGTGTAGTGTCACAGAAGCTGAAGGAGAGAGTTATTCAAGAAGGAAGTGGTCAACTGTTTGAAAGCCCCCAGTGTTTGCAGAAAGGACAGAGCAGTGACCACTGGATTTGGTAAGATGAAGCCATGTGACTTTGATAGGAGCAGTAACAGCAGAGTGGGGTAGTTGGAAGTACAGTCAGGGAACCAGAGGTGAGGATGTAGAAGCAGTAACCAGGACCAACTCTTTGGAAAAATTCAGCTATGAAAATGAGCTGAAATTGGGGAGATAGATGGAGAAATTGAGGAAGAAGATGTGGGCTTTTCCCCCCTGTGTTTGTTTATATATTTAATTATTGAGTTTGTATGATGATGCAGTAAAAATTACTGAAGAAAGCCCTTGAATGGGGAGAGTGAATGGGGTCCAGAACACAATGGAATGGTTGGATAGATAAGAAATGGACAATTCATGCATTTTTAATTTTTTAGCCACACCGCTGCTTGGGATCTTAATTCCCCAACCAAGGATCAAACCAATGCCCCCTGCAGTAGAACCATGGAGTCTTAACCACTGGACCTCCAGTGAATTCCCTCATGCATTTTAAAAGGAGGAGGAGCAGCAAGTTCTATTCTGAGAGACTTTATATTCTCAGTAAAAAGTAAGAAGCAACATCATCTGGGAAAATGAAAGCAAGGAGGGTAGAGACTGTTTTAGAGGGTTCTGGAGCAAGGGGTTGGGATGTACATATCCTGGATGATGGGGAGATTTCAATGGAAATACAGTGAAATTACCAGGCAGAGACAAGGGTCCAACTGAATTTTTGGTTAATATCTCAATTTTCCTTTAGCCAGATTGTTTTATCTGTTTTTTATCCAGCACAAATTTGTTGAGTACCTCTTCATTATTTTTTACCTCTTATTTCTCTTTTCTAATTGTAATAGTACTTTTTAATGTAATTTAAAATCATACAAAGATATTTTTAGCCCATTTCTGACTTTAAAGGGAATACTTTAATTTCACCTTTAAGTAAAAGCTGGAATTTTTATTTGACACATACACACACAGATACAAGCACACATTCCCCACACCCTCCAGTTTATATAATTAAACATATCTCTGAATTCCCACTCTACTGAGTCTCTAAAAATTAAGAAAAGTATGTTGAATTGTTATTTGGTATTTTACAGATTCCTTTTTGACATCTATGCGAAAAAGTATCTATTTTGCTCCTTTGATCTTTTAATATGTTGAATTTTAACTTTAAATTTCTGCAGCCAATCCCTTTTGATCATGTTGCATTTTTCTTGTAATGCACAACTGGATTCTGATTCTATAATTTTATTTTGGATTTTAAAATGTTAATAGTATTCATAAAATATTGGTCAGTAGTTTTCTGTTTTATGGTTTTCAGGTTTTGGTGCAAAGTTATACTGGCTTTGTAAACACTGTCTCAACGTCTTCCTTTTCTTTTTATACTTTGGAACTATTTTAATAGCATTGGAAATCTTTGTAAATGTAACAGAATTTGATTGAAGTCCCCTGTGACATTGCCTAGATTGGGTGGTTTTTAAAGGTTAGCTGTTTGTTTGTGATATTTAGTCTCCTTGGTTTTTCTCATCTCTTTTGCTGTCTTTTTTGTTCATTTATATTAATATATAATTTGTATTTAATATAAATTTGATACTTTCTATTAAAATAGTCCATTTTATCCAACTGTTTCATAATATTTAAAAAATCCCTTTACATTTGTGTTACAGTATGTTTACAGTTTTTCTCACTTCTACATTTGTATGCTTCCTGTTTAAAGATAGCCTGGAAACTATTTCATTGTTATTGTCCCATTCTTAAGTGTATTTATTAGCTCTGTCTCTGTTTTTCCTTTTTTTCTAATCTATTGACATTTGCTTTTATCTTTCTTTTATGTTGTTCCATTTGGTTTACTTTTGCTTTCTTCTGAAATGTCTTGATTTGAAAGTTTAACACTTTCTTGGTTAATAATAAGGATTGTTAAAAGTTAGGAGTTTTCCTCATGGCTTTAGAAGTTTCTCACAGTTTATGATGCATTGTTATTTTATTATTGCTATTTTCTAAATTAGTTACAGTTTTTGATTTTTTTCTTGACCAAACTGAGAGAAGGTTTCAAAATTTTTTGGTGACAGGATTCTTTATTTTTAGTTTTTAATTTTCAAAGGCAAGCTAAAGTCTTCTACTGTAATTGTATTTCTGCCCACTTCTTGTTGCATTATTTGAAGTTGTTGCCTTTTGGATTTATATGCTATGATATTTGCTATATAAAACATGATAATTAGAACTTCATTGTGGACTATACCATTATGTGCTTTGATATAGTAACCATCTTTATGTATTTTTTTCTCTACCATAGTGTCAAACTTTCCCTAATTATTATATGGCTGGCCCTTTTCTTCAAATTACAATATATATTCTAAACTTCCTCCCATTTTGAGCTTGTTTATCACCAAAAAACCTACATTCCATAGTAAAGAGGCAGATGAATTCATAACTTCCACATCTTGATCCATAGATTCAATTATACTGTTAGAGTTCCAAATGTCTCTAGATCCTTTCTTAGCATAAAGAATAATGTAGAATGTGGATAATGTATTCCTTTTGAAACTAATCAATCAAACATACAAACTTACAGCTTGGACAGCACAGGGAGCTAGGGAACAGAAAGCTGCTAGGCCCTAGAATTTTCCTGAATCACCTGGGATGCTGGTAAAAAATGCAGGATCCTGGACTCTGCTCCCAGATATCCTGAATCTCTAGATTTGGAGGGTCAGGTAGGGGCAGAAAACGGAATTTCAAATAAACACTCCAAGCAATGTTGCTGAACATGATCTGCAGACCACTCTTTAAAAACCACTGACATAGGGAAAGGACTCTGGCTAAAAAATAACTGCATAAATCCTGGAGAAATGTAAAAATCATCTGTCGTAGGCTGTCTGCTCACTTTGAACAGTCTGTCACTTTCCCCAAAGGTTCATAGCCTCACAGGACATCTCTGCATGGAGCCTGTAGGAACACAATGCTATTAGTACTCATGCTTTGATTCCAGATCTTCTCTTTCTTTTTTTTCTCCTTGCTCTGTCATACTTTTATTTTTATTTATTTATTTATTTTGAATTTTTGAATTTTATCTTACTTATTTTATTATATAGCAAGTTCTTATTAGTTATCCATTTCATACATGTTGGTGTGTACATGTCAATCCCAATCTCCCAATTCATCACACTACCACCCCCACCCCCCACACCACTTTCCACCCTTAGTGTCCATACGTTTGTTCTCTACATCTGTGTCTCTATATCGGCCCTGCAAACCAGTTCATCTGTACCATTTTTCTAAGTTCCACATATATGCTTTAGTATACGATATTTGTTTTTCTCTTTCTGACTTACTTCACTCTGTATGACAGTCTCTGGATCCATCCATGTCTCTACAAATGACCCAATTTTGTTCCTTTTTATGGCTGCATAATATTCCATTGTATATATGTACCATGACTTCTTTATCCATTCATCTGTCAATTGGCATTTAGGTTGCTTCCATGACCTGGCTATTGTAAATAGTGCTGCAATGAACACTAGGGTGCATGTGTCTTTTGGAATTATGCTTTTCTCTGGGTATACACCCAGTAGTGAGATTGCTGGGTCATATGGTAATTCTATTTGTAGTTTTTTAAGGAAACTCCATAGTGTTCTCCATAGTGGCTGTATCAATTTACATTCCTGCCAACAGTGCCAGAGGGCTCCCTTTTCTCCACAGCCTCTCCTGCATTTGTTGTTTGTAGATTTTCTGATGATGCCCATTCTAACTGGTGTGAGGTGATGACTCATTGTAGTTTTGATTTGCATTTCTCTAATAATTAGTGATGTTGAGCAGCTTTTCATGTGCTTCTTGCCCATCTGTATGTCTTCTTTGGAAAAATGTTTATTTAGGTCTTCTGCCCATTTTTGGATTGGGTTGTTTGTTTTTCTAATATTGAGCTGCATGAGCTGTTTATATATTTTGGAGATTAATCCTTGTCCATTGATTAATTTGAAAAAGTTTTCTCCCATTCTGAGGGTTGTCTTTTCATCTTGTTTGTAGTTTCCTTTGTTTTTCAAAAGCTTTTAAGTTTCATTAGGTCCTATTTGTTTATTTTTGTTATTTTCATTTCTGTAGGAGGTGGATCAAAAACGATCTTGTTGTGATTTATGTCAGAGTGTTCTTCCTATGTTTTCCTCTAACAGTTTTATAGTGTCTGGCCTTACATTTAGGTCTCTAATCCATTTTGAGTTTATTTTTGTGTAGGGTGTCAGGAAGTGTTCTAACTTCATTCTTTTACATGTAGATGTCCCGTTTTCCCAGCACCACTTACTGAAGACACTGCCTTTTCTCCATTGTATATTCTGCCTACTTTATCAAAAATAAGGTGACCATATGTGCGTGGGTTTGTCTCTGGGCTTTGTATTCTGTTGTATTAGTCTATGTTTCTGTTTTTGTGCCAGTACCATACTGTGTTGATTACTGTTGCTCTATAGTGGAGTCTGAATCTAGGAGCTGATTCCTCCAGCTCCATGATTCTTTCTCAAGATTGCTTTGGCTATTTGGGGTCTTTTGTGTTTCCATACAACTTGTGAAATTTTTTGTTTTAGTTCTGTGAAAAGTGCCATTGGTAGTTTGATAGGGATTGCATTGAATCTGTAGATTGCTTTGGGTAGTATAGTCATTTTCACGATGTTGATTTTTCCAATCTAAGAACATGGTATATCTCTCCATCTATTTGTATCATCTTTAATTTCTTTCAACAGTGTCTTAGTGTTTTCTGCATACAGGTCTTTGACTCCTTAGGTAGGTTTATTCCTAGGTATTTTATTCTTTTGTTGCAGTGGTAAATGGGAGTGTTTCCTTAAATTCTTGCAGATTTTTCATCATTGGTGAATACGAATGCAAGAGATTTCTGTGCATTAATTTTGTATCCTGCTACAACCAAACTTATTGACTAGCTCTAGTAGTTTTCTGGTAGCATCTTTAGGGATTTCTATGTATAGTATCATGTCATCTGCAAACATTGGCAGTTATACTTCCTTTCTGATTTGGATTCCTTTTATTTTTTTCTTCTCTGATTGCTGTAGCTAAAACTTCCTAAACTATGTTGATTAACAGTGGTGAGAGTGGGCAGTCTTGTCTTGTTCCTGATCTTAGTGTAAATGGTTTCAGTTTTTCACCATTGAGAGGTATGTTGGCTGTGGGTTTGTTGTGGAGCGCACCATGCCCGTTAAGGGTATTCGGCCTGGAGGAGAATGACCAATTGAGCACAGGCTCCCAAAATAGAGGCAGGCATTCATGCATGCCTCAATAAGGTTGAGCCAACGCTCTTGGGACTTCTCCACCCACATTTTCCCCGAGGTGTTCAGTGCATGACAGGTGCAGGTGAAGCCCATTCTGGACAGATGAAAGCCCCCTTTTTGCTAATGTTTATCACAAGGTCAAGAACAATATGCCCAGTCATAACAGAAACTTTGGGTGCAAACAGAGACGGTAGAAATATTGTTATCAAGAAGCTAGCAGGATGAAGGACAGACTGTTCCCATGAGAAAGAAACTAACCTAATCTTAAACAGAACCTAGTGTGCTTTAACTCCCTGAACTCCCTGGATCTGCATTTTATAAAAGCTGTGCATATAAACAATAAAATTGACACTTGTTTGCAATTGCTCCTGGTGTCCCTCCCATCCTCACTCTTTCCTCTTAAACTTTTTCCTCATCCCCTTGCTGCCTGAATTCGAGCCCTCGGTCGTGCTGGCAGTGACAGTTTGTCATATATGACCTTTATTATATTGAGGTAAGTTCCCTCTTTGCCTACTTACTGGAGGGTTTTTATCATAAATGGGTGTTAAATTTTGTCAATAGCTTTTACTTCATGTATTAAGATGATCATATTGTTTTTATCCTTCAATTTGTTAATAAGGTGTATCACATTGATTGATTTTCGTATATTGCAGAATCCTTGCATTCCTGGGATAAACATCACTTGATCATGGTGTATGTTCCTTCTAATGTGCTGTTGGATTCTGTTTGCTAGTATTTTGTTGAGGATTTTCTATGTTCATCAGTGATATTGACCTGTAGTTTTCTTTTTTTGTGACATCCTTGTTTGGTTTTGGTATCAGGGTGATGGTTGCCTCATAGAATGAGTTTCAGAGTGTTCCACCCTCTGCTGTATTTTGGAAGAGTTTGAGAAAGATAGGTGTTAGCTCTTCTCTAAATATTTGATATAATTCACCTGTGAAGCCATCTGGTCCTGGGCTTTTGTTTGTTGGAAGATTTTTTATCAGTTTCAATTTCAGTGCTGTGATTGGTCTCTTTATATTTTCTGTTTCTTCCTGGTCCAGTCTCAGAAGGTTGTGGTTTTCTATGAATTTGTCCATTTCTTCCAGGTTGTCAATTTTATTGGCATATAGTTGATTCTCTCATGATTCTTTGTATTTCTGCAGTGTCAGTTATTACTTCTTTTTAATTTCTAATTCTATAGATTTGAGTCTTCTCCCTCTTTTTCCTTGATGAGTATTGTTAATGGTTTATCAATTTTGTTTATCTTCTCAAATAACCCAGTTTTAGTTTTATTGATCTTTGCTATTGTTTCCTTTATTCCTTTTTCATTTATTCCTGATCTGATCTTTATGATTTCTTTCCTTCTGCTAACTTTGGGGGGTTTTTTTGTTCTTTTTTTGTCTAATTGCTTTAGTTGTTAGGTTAAGTTGTTTATTTGAGATGTTTCTTTTTTCTTGAAGTAGGATTGTATTGCTATAAACTTCCTCTTAGAATGGCTTTTGCTGCATCCCATAGGTTGTGGGTCATCGTGTTTTCATTGTCATTTGTTTCTAAGTAGTTTTTGATTTCCTTTTTGATTTCTTCAGTGATCTCTTGGTTATTAAGTTGTGTATTGTTTAGCCTCCATGTGTTCCTGTAATTGATATCTAGTGTCATAGTGTTGTGGTCAGAAAAGATACTTGATACGATTTTAATTTTCTTAAATTTATCAAGGCTAGATTTGTAACCCATGATATGATGTATCCTGGATCATGTTCCATGGGCACTTGAGAAGAAAGTGTACTCTGCTGCTTTTGGGTGGAACATCTTATAAATATCAATTAAGTCCATCTTGTTTATTGTATCATTTAAAGCTTGTGTTTTCTTCTTTATTTTAATTTTGGATGATCTGTCCATTGGTAAAAGTGGGGTGTTAAAGTCTCCTACTATGATTGTGTTACTGTCAATTTTCCCTTTTATGGCTCTTAGCATTTGCCTTATGTATTGAGGTGCTCCTATGTTCGGTGCATAAATATTTACAATTGTTATATCTTCTTCATGGATCGATCCCTTGATCATTATGTAGTGTCCTTCTTTGTCTCTTGTAATAGTCTTATTTTAAAGTCTATTTTGTCTGATATGAGAATTGCTACTCCAGCTTTCTTTTGATTTCCATTTGCATGGAATATCTTTTTCCATCCCCTCACTTTCAGTTTGAATGTGTCCCTAGGTCTGAAGTGGGTCTCTTGTACACAGCATATATATGGGTCTTGTTTTTTTATCCATTCAGCCAGTCTATGTCTTTTGGTTGGAGCATTTAATCCATTTACATTTAAAGTAATTATCAATATGTATGTTCCTATTATGATTTTCTTAATTGTTTTGGGTGTGTTATTGTAAGTCTTTTCCTTCTCTTGTGTTTCCTACCTAGAGAAGTTCCTTGAGCATTTGTTGTAAAGCTGGTTTGGTGGTGATGAATTCTCTTAGCTTTTGCTTGTCTGTAAAGATTTTAATTTCTCTGTTGAATCTGAATGAGTAATGGGTAATCTTGGTTGTAGGTTTTTCCCTTTCATCACTTTAAATATTTCCTCCACCCCCTTCTGGCTTACAGAGTTTCTGCTGAAAGGTCAGTTGTATATTATTTGTTGATTTTCCTTGCTGCTTTTAATATTTTGATAGTTTGATTAATATGTATTGTGGCATGTTTCTCCTTGGATTTATCCAGTATTGGACTCTCTGCACTTCCTGGAGTTGATTAACTACTTCCTTTCCCGTATTAGGGAAGTTTTCAACTACAATTTCTTCAAATATTTTCTCAGTCCCTTTCTTTTTCTCTTCTTCTTCTGGGACCCTTATAATTCAAATGTTGGTGCATTTAATATTGTCCCAGTGGTCTCTGAGACTGTCCTCAATTCTTTTCATCTTTTTTCTTTATTCTGCTCTATGGTAGCTATTTCCACTATTTTATATTCCAGGTCACTTATCCATTCTTTGGCCTCAGTTATTCTGCTATTGATTCCTTCTAGAATTTTTTTTCCACTTTTATTCTTGCTGTTTTTTTTTCCTTCCAGAGAATTTTAAATTTCATTTGTTGTGTTGTTCGTCATTGTTTGTTTGCTCTTTAGTTCTGCTAGGTCCTTGTTTAACGTTTCTTTTATCTTCTCCATTCTATTTCCAAGATTTTGGCTCATGTTTACTATCATTATTCTGAATTCTTTTTCAGGTAGACTGCCTATTTCCTCTTCATTTGTTTGGCCTGTTGGGTGTTTACCTTGCTCCTTCAAGTGCTATGTGTTTCTCTGTATTCTCATTTTGCTTAACTTACTGTGTTTGGGGTCTCCTTTTCACAGGCTGCTGGTTCATAGTTCCCATTGTTTTGGGGGTCTGCCCCCAGTGACTAAGGTTGGTTCAGTGGGTTGTGTAGGCTTCCTGGTTGAGGGGATTACTGCCTGTGTTCTGATGGATGAGGCTGGATATTGTCTTTTGGTAGGCAGGTCTGCATCTGGTGGTGTGTTTTAGGGTTTCTGTGACCTTATCGTGATTGTAGGCAGCCTCTCTGCTAATGGGCGGGGTTGTGTTCCTGTCTAGCTAGTTGTTGGGCATAGGGTGTCCAGCACTGTAGCTTGCTGGTCGTTGAGTGGAGCTGGGTCTTGGCATTCAGATGGAGATCTCTGAGAGATTTACATCATTTGATAATTACATGGAGCTGGGAGGTCTCTGGTGGAACAATGTCCTGAACTTGGCTATCCCACCTCAGAGGCACAGGCCTGACACCTGGCCAGAGCATTAAGGTCCTGTCAGCCACACGGTTCAGAATAAAAGAGGGTAAAATAAACATATAAATAAAATAAAATAAAGTTATTAAAATAGAAAATAAAAAATAATTATTAAAAATAAAGAAATTAAAATGTAGTTTTAAAATTTTTTTAAAGGAAAGAAAGAGAGCAACCAAGCCAAAAAACAAATTCACCAATGATAAGAAGTGATAGTAATTATACTAAAAAAAAAAAAAAAAAAAGGACAGACAGAACTCTAGGACAAATGGTAAAAGCAAAGCTATACAGGCAAAATCACCCAAAGAAGCATACACATACACACTCATAGAAAGAGAAAAACGAAAAAATATATATATTGTTTCTCCCAAAGTCCACTGCCTCAATTTTGGGATGATTCATTGTCTAGTCAGGTATTCCGCTGATGCAGGGTACCTCAAGTTGATTGTGGAAATTTAATCCGCTGCTTCTGAGACTGCTGGGAGAGATTTCCCTTTGTCTCCTTTGTTCACAGAGCTCCTGAGGTTCAGCTTTGGATTTGCCCTCGCCTCTGTGTGTAGGTTGCCTAAGGGCCTCTGTTCTTCGTTCAGACAGGAAGGGGTTAAAGCGGCAGCTGATTAGGGGGCTCTGGCTCACTCAGGCCAGGGGGAGGGAGTGGTATGGAATGCAGGGCGAGCCTGTGGCAGCAGAGGCCAGCGTGACATTGCCACAGCCTGAGGCACACTGTGTGTTCTCCTGGGGAAATTGTCCCTGGATCGCGGGACCCTGGCAGTGGTGGGCTGCACAGGCTCCCAGGAGGGGAGGTGCGGATAGTGACCTGTGCTTGCACACAGGTTTCTTGGTGGCTGCAGCAGCAGCCTTAACATTTCACACCTGTCTCTGGTGTCCGCGTTGATAGCCACAGCTCATGCTTATCTCTGGAGGTCATTCAGGTGGTGCTCTGAATCCCCTTTCCTTGAGCACCCCGAAACAATGATCTCTTGCTTCTTAGTCAGGTCCAGAGTTTTTCCCAGTCTCCCTCCCAGTTAGCTGTGTCCACTAGCCCACTTCAGGCTGTGTTCATGCAGCCAACCCCAGTCCTCTCCCTGGGATCTGACCTCCGAAGCTTGAGCCTCAGCTCCCAGCCCCCACCTATCCAGGTGGGTGAGCAGACAAACCTCTTGGGCCAGTGAGTGCTGGTTGGCACCGATCCTCCGTGCGGGAATCTCTCCACTTTGCCCTCTGCACCCCTGTTGCCGCGCTTTCCTCTGTGGCTCCAAAGCTTCCCCCCTGCCATCCCCCATCTCCTCAAATGAAGGGGCTTATTAGTGTGTGGAAACTTTTCCTCCTTCACAGCTCCCTCCCCCTGGTGCAGGTCTCATCCTTATTTTTTTTGTCGGTTTTTTCTTTTTTCTTTTGGCCTACCCAGGTCCGTGGGGTGTTTCTTGCCTTTTGGGAAGTCTGAGGTGCTCTGCCAGCATTCAGTAGGTGTTCTGTAGGAGTTGTTCCATATGTAGATGTATTTCAGATGTATTTTGGGGGAGGAAGGTGCTCTCCACGTCTTACTCTTCAGCCATCTTGAAGGTCTCCCCAGACAAAGATTTTAAAGCAAGAAAAAAATGCTCCAACTAGCAACTGCCCATGAACACACTTGAAACAGATGAAAAATGGAAAGCCTCAGCAGAGAAATCAGAAGTCTCAGCAGAAGACACCTCAGTGGCCAGGACGGGTCACAGAGCCTTCCCTAACAGGAAGGGGGGAAACCAGTCTTGTCTCTTTTTGAAGACTCCTCTTTCTTCTTGGGGTCTCCAGTCAAAGGAATCAGGAAGCTTACATTGAGTCCAATCTTGGTGGACATGTGTGACTTCCTTTTCCAAGCTGGTGGGGCCTCGTGTAGGCTGTGTCTCCCTGCTTCTCTGTGGTTTCTTTATGTTTGATCTTGGACATCCCTTATAACTCTATTTAACTTAGTTATTAAATTCTTAAATTAAAAGTGGATGGGCAATGGGGACCTGGGTTGACAGGAAGTCTTGGAGACAGTTCTAAGAGGATGAAATTCCTAAAGAGAAATAGAGAATAGGCTTGCCTCCCAGAAGCCTACTGAGAAGGAAGTGAATAGGCTCAGGAGAGGTTAGAAGATGGAGATGCTTTTTGTAAGTGTTGAAAATCTCACTGAGTCTCATTGTTAGTGGCCTTATGTAGAGTTCCATCTTCCTCATTTGTCTGGGACGGATGGGCTTTCTCCTTCTAGACAAAAATGTAACAAGGGAATGGAAGATGTCACTACCAAGTGGGTCCTCTAACCACCATGCTTAGGAAAAGAGCATGGAAGATTTCCTATATCCAGAAGCAAATTTTTGGGTGCCAATCATCTTGACTATTGGCTAAGGAAGATAACCCTCCTGTGACCCAGGGTAGGACTGGCTGGAGGCTGAGGCAGCGGGATAGACTAGGGAAATTTAGGGCTGATTAGAAGCGAGCACAATGAATGGCATAGGGCAGAAAGAGCAGAAGTGACCAGGAGTGGTAAGCATCTGGTTTGGATCTCCTTTTAGACACTTCCTCTTCCAACCTCCAGAGCTTCAAATAAACCATCTGACTCATGATGTGAAAACCCGCATCATTCAGCTGCACCATCAACAGCAGCAACAGAGACCACTGGCTCTGCAGGACCACTGCTGATGCCGTTTATATTCTTTTGGTCTCTAACTAATGAAAAAACAAAAGTCTCAACAGGTATTACTTAAATCCCTGTGGAAACTCTCTCATTGTCTAAGACAGTGGTTCTTAAAGTGTGGTCCCTGGACCAGCAGTGTTAGCATCACCCGGGAAATGGTTAGAAATGCAAATTCTCGAGACCCAGCCCCAATCTACTGTATCAGACACTCTGGATCTTAACTCTGAGCCTTATAAGTGCTCAACACCTAGCAACCGAAAACACATCTCCCCCAAAGTTCTGTAATCCCTTAGCTTTAACCAGGTTACCCTTTTAGAATTTTTAGGAATTTGTGGGGGCATATTTCACCCCTCTCACTTGTAGCATACAAAGGAATAAATTGAACAACCTCAGTGTTTATCTCCTCACCCATTTTTAGAGCTCTTAGCACATAAAATGAAAATAAAAGACTTTTTTTAATTAAAGAAAATTCATAGCAAATTGGAAAGCAGCAGATGCCACATTAAGATCAACGTCTTGCAAAATATATATTCTTATGGAATATACAGATATTTTGTAAAATTCATGGAAAGAGAAGAAAGCAGGTTAGAGAGGAGTTGGCTCCAGAGAGTCAGTACCACCTGCTGCTCAGCTTGTGTACATTCCTAGCAGGTGCCCTCATTACTCATCCTTGATAAGGGTGCTTCTCACCCTGAACACAAGGACTCTCCCAGCAGGTCTGCCTCTGACTTCCTTGTGCACCATCATCTTCTGCTGCCCCAAGTACTGGCCATATTTTCTCTCTTTGCCTCCGTTTCCTCCTTCTTTCTTTTGTGGGATTGCCAGTACCTTCCTGTCTATGCTGGGCCAAGGTAGAACACATCTTGGCCCTTCCTACCTCTACTGGCCACCTGAAGACTTGTCCCTCTCCCATTACCTTAATTGTGGTTCTCATAAGAGAGAGCTATGTTCACTCACCAAATACATACTCTCTTTTAGCTAAAGAAGGACTCAATTATAATAATGTCTTTCAGGTTGCTAGATTTACCAAACAGAAATACAGGAAGCCCAGTTAAATTGAATTTCAGATAAACAATGAAATATTTTTTGTAGTGTAATTATGTAACATGTAATACTTGTGACTACTTATACTAAGAAGGTATTCATTGTTTATCTGAAATTCATATTTAACTACATGTCTTAAATTTTACCTGGCAAGCTTACTTCCAGGGAACAGGGGTTCCCATTTCAGTTGCTTAACTCAGCAGAGTCACTTCCTTTCAGAAAGGAACAAAAATAAGGACAGGCTTACCTGCATACTAGCCACATATTGCCACATATTGATTAAATATTGAAATGACAATATTTTTCATATATAGGATTAAAATGTATTATGCTAATTAATTTCACCTGTTTCTCTTTACTTTTTAAATGTGGCTATTAGAAAATCTAAAATTTTATATGGAGCTCGCATTTGCAGTTCACATTACATTTCCAATGAACAGCTCTGACTTAGAGTCAAAGCCAAGTCAGGGAGACCTAATAATGACCATCATTCCAGGAGCCAGGTGCCAGCCTGCACAGAAGCAGTTAGATTCTCCTCATTAGAAGCATGTGTGGCTGAAATTGTTGGGGGTGTACAGAATCCTTGAGTGTAGTTTATGTTCACAAATTTTTAGTTTTCATTGTTTTTCTTTTCTATTCTGACCAAACCTTGGTGGTTTTTTAGTGATAACAGAACAAATAGGATTAGGACTGATGTTTCCTATTAAGTATATTTGCAGTTGAATTATGACATTAGATTGAGACACAGTGAGAGGAGGCAGGATGGGGCTGATGAACGACGGTTAGTTGGGAAAGGTCCTGGTTCCTGGAAGCTGTGCTGAGTTGTTCTTGTTTACTCCTTCTTTTTCTTCTTTGGTTTTATAGTTGCAAATTGGTGGTGGCAGGACAGCTCTGATTATATTTGCTAGAGGCAAATGAAAATTTCATCAGCCAATCTCTGTGAGTGTCTTCACTTCTGAAAACTATTTACAGAACTGGGTTCCTGGAAGTGGGACTTTTAAAATCAAATAACTCACAATATTTTAGGGTTTCAAAGTTTAGATCTAGGACTTAAATTCTCTTTGATCTCCCACTTTCTTCCTCCCCCAACTGCCTAAGCTCCTTCTGAAGTTCTTGGGAAGTAAAGAAACAATAGTGAAAGCAAAGCAAATAAAAATTCAAGACCTTATGGAGACCAACGGTTTGGTCTATGGTCAAACAACTTGACCTTTATCAAGTTCCATTTGAAATCTACATGTCAACCATGTCAAACTGAAGAATCAGCTCTCAGCTGCAGGATCCACCATCTGTCCATTTCCACTTTTTCTTCTTAGTTTCAGTACCTGCTGCCCAGTTTTCCACATTGCCCTCCACAGGCCTTGTCACCTGGTTCTGTGATATGCTATGCAAGATCTCAGGCCAGTGGGAAGGAGTTGCTGTCACGTTTAGCAGCTGACAATCTAGTGGTTATTTCATCTAATTCTGCAGACCTCCCCCAAACCTAGGTCTCCTTGTTGGCATTGCTGTCATTATTTTGCAGACGTTGTAGTACATGTGTGACATGTACTACTGTAAGAGGAGCTGATGGCATTGTCTGGAAGAATGAGGTGTAGAAGCTATGTGCTAGATTCCATTTTGAGAGAAGGAGAACATCTCACTTTCCTTGAAGCCTTGAGATCTCAGACCCAAAGGAGACTGAGACTGAGTGTGTAGGGGATGGTGGGTGCTAACAAGGAAACTTGAAAGTGTGAGAAAGTATTGCTACTAGCTGCGCTCTTTCCCTCATGGGGAATCCTGGCTTGTCTAGAGGAGTCTGAGGCAATGGTATCTGGCTTGGAGTTCTGTCAAATGAAGCTGGTGATTTGCCAGAAACTCACCATCTACTGGTCACTGGTCCTTGTCCTGGATGAAATGGAACCTGGAGATGTAATGTAAATTTCTAAATATAGGAGCCAGGACAAATAAAAATAAAACAAAAAATTCAGAAGTCTCAGGCTCAGCCCATCATACCATATTGCCAAGTGTCAACTATTAGACTCTGTCTTCCTTTGCCTTATTTATCGCCTACTCATAATCATGTTACTCATGATTATGTTTTTGTGCTATCTTGGATTTCATCCATAAGGCAGTGCATTTTAACATGTAAAATCAGAGCCAGTAAGGGGAGGGACAGGATCTGGATCTTAGCTTCATATGTTGTGATGGCGGTTGGAGATAGTCAACAAGACAGGAAAGGAACAGGACCCAAGGGCACTGCAAACTCCAGTCCTGGTTGAAGCATAAAGTGGTGGAATGCCCCAGCAGCTACAACAGTGACTGCAAATATAGATAGGTGGTTCCGGTTATGTACTGCAGAAAAATAAACCATCCCAAAGTTAATGATGTAAAACCAAAGTTGTTATGCTCAGGAATTCTGTGTGTCAGGAATTTGGAAGGAGCATGATGGAGATGGCTTGTCTCTGTCCACATTGTCTGGGGCCTCAGCTGGGAGGATTTGAAGGCTGAAGATGACTTGACAGCTAGGGCTAGAATGACTTAAAGACTTGATCACTCACATGTCTTGTGGTTAGACTTTAGCTGGGAATGTTGGCCTGAATACCTACAGGCCAACAGTGGAAGCTGCATATCCCTTTCTGACCTAACCTTGGGAGTAACACATCATTACTTCTGCCATACTCTCCTGGTTACTTCTACTGTCCTGTAGAAATTCCAAGTCCCTGGTCAGAATCAAGTGGCGGGGACACAGACACCACTTTTCAATGGGAGGAGTGGTAAAGAAATTTGGGGTCATGTTTTAAAACACAATATCCTCTGACCACAATTGTTTACATTCCTCCCATGTGCAAAATACATTTATTCCTCCCAAGTCCCTACAGAAGTCTCACCCCATTATGAAATCAGGTTCAGCCTCAAGGTCTAAGTGCAAATGATGTTCCCTGGGTCTGGTTCCTCAAATCTCACTCCTTGAGTACTAATCTTCTCAATCTGAAGACCTGTGAACTGAAGAGATTATCTGTCCCACTGTAGTGGGACAGGCATGGGGTAACTGCAATTGACACTCCCATTCAAAAAGAGGGAAAACAGGAGGCACATAGCAGCCACTGAAATTCTCAAATTCTAAAATCCAGCAATTCTTCAATCCAACAAGGCACATTTGACTAGTTTCTTATCAGGGCTCAATACTACTATCTGGGAATATTAATTCCATGGTCCTTGACTCTGCTCTCTGGGCTCTTAGTTTTACCCTCAGAGTTACCTTTCCTTGTCCTCAAGAAATAGACTCACAGGTAATGCAAGGAGTTTGGAGAAGGGAGGCAGCTGACATCTGGGCTACTTGTCCATAGGGAGCAGAGCTTTGGCCCCTGGGTTTGGTTTTCGAGCAGGGATCTGGCTGTTCCTGGACATAGAGACTGGTGATACAGTGAGACATACAGCCCTGGTCCTTCTTCAGGTGACTAGATAGAAATTAGTGTCCAACATCCCTCACGCAAAGTGAGGTAGAGTGGAGGATGCAGGTAGATGGCAGAATATTATAAGACAAAGAGTGAAGTTATTTCAATCCATACGAAGTTGGTTAAATCAGTAAAAACTTTATGCTTGCTTTTTTTCCCAAGCTTAATTCGCTTCCTAAAAGTTGATCAGGGCCCTTTGAGAGCTGTATTCTTCACAGTAATATTAAAATAATGCATTAACTTGCTGTTTCCAGGTGACACAGTAAAGGAGTTTTAACCTGAAGTAGTTTTCCTTCAGAGCTACTAGGATATTTTAGTTACCTCCTTACAGTTTATATTTCACATACTTCTAAATAGTATTGAGGCAGTATATTTAAAAAAAACACCAAGATTATCAAAATAAAAATAAAGGATCAAAAACTATGTAAACTGTATGCTAAAAATTAGAGTTAATTTATCATTGGTGATTGAATATTAAATTTGCTCTGAGCTTCATTCCAGAAAAAGCTTTAACACAGCTATATCTGACATATCTTTGAAAATATACAAAAAGCTAAGTATTTGCTTCTGGAAATATTTACTTCCAGCTCCTTTAAAGATGAAATTTCTCTTAGTGTATTTAGAGCATTGTTTAGAAGTTTATTGTGAATAGAATGTTTGAAGTTAGAGAGGTTTTGAGAGGTCATCAATTCCAGTTCTTTCTGTCTGCAGATGAAGGTTGGAAGATCTAAAGAGATTCAGGGCTTTGCTCAAATGTCAGACTGATTGAGCAGAGCTGGGGTTGATTGCTAGCTCCATGTTCTTCCCCTTATACCATAGAGGAGAGAGTCTTACCTCTGAAGTTGTCAGAGTTACTGCTAAATAAAGCTTAATGAGAAAAAAATTTAAAACTATATATTTGCAGTAAGAAGTTATGATTTGTTATACACTGGTCCTATTTCAGATATAAAGGGACTCTAAAGAAACATGAACCAGCATGGCTGGACAGTGGTGAGTACCAGGGGACTGAGGTGTTCAAGAAATTTCTTTTGAAAAATATGATCCTATGATAGAAGATTTTTATAGAAAGCAAGCTGAAGTAGATGCACAACAGTGTATGCTTGAAATCTGGGATACTGCGGGAATGCAACAATTTATAGCAATGAGGGATTTGTACATGAAAAATGGACAAAGATTTACATTAGTTTATTCCATCACAGCAGAGTCCACATTTAATGATTTACAAGGTCTGAGAGAACAGACTCTTCGAGTTAAACACACTGATGATGTTCCAATGATTCTAGATGAAAGAGTTATAGGAAAGAAACAAGGTCAAAATCTAGCAAGACAATGTGCAGTCTTAGAATCCTTTGCAAAATAAAAAATAAATGTTAATGAGATCTTTTATGACCTAGTGCAGCAAATTTACAGAAAAACTCCAGTGCCTGGGAAGGCCCGCAAAAAGTCATCATGTCAGCTGCTTTAACATACTATTGATTGGGCTTCCCTGGTGGCGCAGTGGTTGAGAGTCCGCCTGCCGATTCAGGGGACGCGGGTTCGTGCCCCGGTCCGGGAAGATCCCACGTGCCGCGGAGCGGGGCTGGGCCCGTGAGCCGTGGCCGCTGCGCCTGCGCGTCCGGAGCCTGTGCTCCGCAACGGGAGAGGCCGCAACAGTGAGAGGCCCGCGTACCGCAAAACAACAACAACAACAACAACAACAACATACTATTGATAGATGCATTGCAGCTCTGAGCCAGGTCTGAAGAACTGTTGCTCACTTCAAAGGTGCCAGTATTCCAACTTTGTTAAACCTACCAACATGTTAAATGGGCTTTCTGTGGTGGTACAGTTTAAGAGACAGATGAAAGCTACTACATCAGTTTGCACATTCTAATCACTTTCCAGTATCAAAAGAGAGATTTTTACTTATATAATAGTCCTAGAATATGCAGCTGGTAAAACCAGAGGCTACAATCCAGTATTACTGCTAAGAGACATTTTTCATCCACCAATGTTGTATATGTATGAAAATGGTGAACACACACCATACTTTGTATTGGAGAGTACAATAATGTACATCCTAAAAGCACCACTATTTTACCATAATAAAAGAAAGCCCAAAGAGTTCCTATATAGACTACTCCAGATAACTTCGCTTCTTTGATACTTGTAGCTTATTGTAATTTTTTAAAAAGAAATTCCAGGTCATTATCATTGTATTGTACTTGCTTACATTGTATTGTAATCGCTTTGATTAACACAGCTATACAGTTTTTTTTAATTTAAAAAAACTGTGGAGATAGTGATCTTGTCTTTAAAATATGATGGTCCTTTCAGTATAATGTCTTAGATTAAAGACATTGCCTTTAATATCTGTTGGGAAGGAAATGTCCAGACTTTTCAAATCTTTTATTATATGTTTCTTCTTTTGTTTACATAGGGAACAATGTTTATAGTTGTGTGTACAGTCGGGGTCTACAACCAGAAGTGTATATATTCAAACAATTTTTTAATGATTTAACAACTTTGTAAATCATGTTCAATCTCCTGCAGCTGTAGATTCTCACTGTGACTCCCCTGCTTGCTCATGCATAAGTGTATTTGCAATACCAAATATATAGGTTTAGTATTTTTGCCTGTTAGTGATTTTTTCATATGTGTAATGTTTTGGTTGAGATGTTAAATGGTGGACGAGTACTGTAGATGTGAATGTGGGAAGTAATTTTAATCATGTGCAATTGGTCACAAGGCCTAAGTTGCAGTAACTATTGCTATTTTATTTAATAATACCTGTTGCTTTGTATGCATTAACATTTGGGTGTACAGATTGTGTGTCTATCCAATAGGTAGCCACAGTCTTTAAACTGACCAACCTCATGTTACAACTACTTTGAGGTGGCCAAATGTAAACTAAAAGTCTTAATTAAAGTGGTACAATTTTGTGTAACAGCATCAGTAGTTCAATAAATTTGGATTGCTGTGCAAGAGCTTGCATTATATTTTTAAAAAAAGAATTTCAGCTTCTACATGTTGTTTGCTGACCTATTTCCTCCACTAACTAGTTAGGATTCAAGCAGAAAGGTAGGACCATGTAAGTGATATAAAGGATTTATTGCAGGGACAAGACCTCATACAATTGTGGGAGCTGGTTGAGGATTGTATGTGAGTCTGCTGCCCTATGTCTGTGCTGGGTCTGAGGTCACTGAGGCCAGCAGTCCAGAAGGGATGATGAATATGAAGAAGGGGCAAGAAAGGACAAACTAGAATCACAAAGACAAACTGGAACCCACAGCAGTCTCTCAATGTCTCCAAACCTCCAACCTCAACGATGTGGTTGACCTGCTGGCACACTACACTCTAATGCTGCTCATGAACTTGGCCCAGGATTCAGAGAGTTAAGGAGGATCTCCAGTGGGAAGTGGACAGAGTTGTGAGCCTGGGGCTGCCCAAAGCCAAGGTGGGCCATGAGGTTGGTGAGTGTGAGTGGACTGTAGCTGCACCTGCCCTTCACGTACACCTTCACGTACTTCCACCTTCACATCTCCTACACCTTTCCTGTGGGTGCAGCACTAACCCAGAACCATGTAGGGAAGGGAATTCTGGGAGATGTAGTTCCATCTTAACGAAAGAGACTTCATACCCACCACCACCTCTATGAATTAAATTATCCTCCTTATCCTCCCCAAAACCTCATATTCAGTGTGCTAGCCAAACGGTTAGCAGGTTGGCTATTTTTGGGAGATTTTTAGGAAAGCTTAGAGAGGGGGCATGTATGTCAGCAAAGACAATATTTCATGAAACAAATTAGCAGAGCATTCATGGAAGGGCACACTGATAGGGGTGTACGCAGTAACTTTTAAGGACCAAACTTTCACATAAATGAGGCACATCTCTACCTGAAATTGTAACTTCTGAACCAGAACACTGCAATCTGAATAGCTTGAAAGTACTTTGTAAAAGAGCTCTTGTTTCATTTAGAGAATAAACTGAACCTTGGGAAAACATAGATTTGAGAGACAGAAATAAAGAGGGAAGGGAAGAGAGAAAGGGAGAAAGAGAGAATGAGTTTGAAAATAAAATACAGCACTTACTATGACCTCAGGGCTAAGTTGAGCAGATAGATTTCCCTTGAAGTTTCTTTTTTTTTAATGCATACTCCAGTTGTCTTTTAAATTTTTATTTATTTATTTATTTATTTATTTATGGCTGTGTTGGGTCCTCATTTCTGTGCAAGGGCCTTCTCTAGTTGTGGCAAGCGGGGGCCACTCTTCATTGCGGTGCGCAGGCCTCTCACTATCGCGGCCGCTATTGTTGCAGGGCACAGGCTCCAGATGGGCAGGCTCAGTAATTGTGGCTCATGGGCCCAGTTGCTCTGCGGCCTGTGGGATCCTCCCAGACCAGGGCTCGAACCAGTGTCCCCTGCATTGGCAGGCAGACTCTCAACCACTGTGCCACCAGGGAAGCCCCCCTTGAAGGTTCTTGAGATATGAACTGCAAAGGCAATTACTAAAAATACTGTTTGGCTAATCTTCCCCTTGACAATTCACTTGGGTGCCCTTTGACTAGGACATTCTCCACACCACCCCACACCGCCACCCTTGCTCTTAATAAAGCTAACATGCACAGTCCCCGACTTTCTTATCTGTCTGCAGGCTTAACAAATCTTGAAAGACTTCCCTAGACCACACGCCACAGAAGAGAAAACCTGGACACGGGACAGGTGGATTTGCAGCTTTGCTCACAGGGCTAAATCCAGAGGCCGTTTCTCCCAGAACAGAAAAATAGAGGCTAATATTAGCTTTATTTTGCTGTGTTGTTAGGTGGATACTGAAAAAGGACTAAAATCAATGTCTCAGTGACCATCTAGGGAATGAACAACATCACCTGGTGCTGTGCCCTGTTGGGAGCAGTGAGAGGCATTGGGTTTGCTATTGAGGAAGAGTTTGTCTTGGTCTGTGAATCAGGCAATGTCTGTTCACTTAGTTGGAGGCTGAGGAGTTTACCATCCAGTGAGACAAGTTCTTACATGTTCCTGCCATTTCTACAATATGTGTTTGTTTTTTTGAGGTAGCATGCTTCATTAATGAATATTTTCTAATATCAGAACATAGATGTTGGTTTGTGTTTTTGGTAAAAAGTACATAACATTAAATTTATCATTGTAATCATTTTTAAGTGTACAGTTCATTAGTATTAAGTATATGAAACTCTACATTAATTAAAAACAAATTCCTTCCTCCCCTCAGCCCTTGACAACTACTTTTTTCTTTCATTTTTTTTAGCCATTTTATTGAGGTATGATTGCCATAAAAAACTGTGCATATCTAAAAAAAGGAAACAATAACTTGATGAGTTAGGAAATAAGTATACACTAATGAAGCCTCTACTACATTCAAGGCCATCCAACATCTCTCCTCCAAAAGTTTCCACCTACCCCCTTTATATTTTTAAATTTTTATTTGTTTATTTTTATTATAATTTTTCTTTTGTGGTAATAGCACCAAATATAAGATCTAGCAAATTTTCAAGTGTACAGTACAGTACTGTCAACTACATATAGGCCTTATGTTGTACAGTAAGTCTACAGAATTTATTCTTCTGCTTTAACTGGAACTTTGTACACTTTGACAAATACCTCTCCATTTCCCTGTCTTCCCAGGCCCAGGTAACCACTATTCTATTATCCTATTCTGTGAGTTTGACTATTAGATTCCTCACAAAAGTGGGACCATGCAGTATTTGTCCTTCTGTGTCTGACTTATTTCACTTAACATAATGTCCTCTAGGCCCATCTGTCTTGCTGCAAAAGGCAGGATATCCTTCTTTTTGAAGCCTGAATAATATTTCATGTATATATATATATCACATTTCCTTTAGTCATTCATTTGTCAATGGACTTTTGGGTTGCTTCCATTTCTTAGCTATTGTAAATAATGATGTAGTGAACATGAGTGTGCAAATATCTCTTCAAGATCCTGCTTTGAATTCTTTTGGATATATAACCAGAAGTGGGACTGCTGGATCATATGCTAATTTCATTTTTAATTTTTTGAGGAATCTCCATACTGTTTTCCATAATGGCTGCACCATTTTATATTCCCACTAGCAGGAGGATGCAGAAGGGTTCCAACTTCTCTGCATCCACGCCAACACTTGTTATCTTCTATTTTTTGATAGTGGCTATCCTAATGGACGTGAGGTATTATTGATAGCAAGCAGGACCCTGTGGGGCTCCTGGGCACAAAAGTCCTTCTGTTTTCCCCATTTCGTTTATTTTTTAAAAATATTTATTTATTTGGTTGCACTGGGTCTTAGTTGCAGCAGGCACGCTCCTTACTTGTGGCATGCGTTAGTTGCAGCATGCATGTGGGATCTAGTTCCCTGACCAGGGATCAAACCTGGGGCCCCTACATTGGGAGCACAGAGACTTATCTGCTGTGCCTCCAGGGAAGTCCTCTGTCCCCCATTTCTTTATTATAGGAAATAAGCTTCATGCAGCCTCCATGATCTTCCCTGAGAGCAGGTTCAAACAGATGCTAATTAGGGAAGGGAGGGGATATGAGATAAGGGAGAAACAGTCAAAAGAAAGAGGAGTGCAGCCTTGGGGCAGTGTCCTGTTTCCCCCTCAAGGGATATACATTACAATGTCTTTTAGCTGTTTTGCAGATACTGAAACCACCCACCAGGTGGGAGAAGTTAACTGTATGCTGCCTACAAGCCAGGAGTAGACCCCAGACCAGTTGGAACCAGAAGGTTGATGATGCTAACTCCCACTTACCTCACCACTAACCAATCAGAAGAATGTCTATGAACTGATCATGCCCTCTTTGAGTCATTACTATAAAACTCCTCACTACCTCCCCCAGGTAGGGACACACAGTTTTGTGGGCATTAGCCTGTTGTGTCCCCCTTTGCCTGGCAAAACAATAAAGCTATTCTTTTCTACTACACCCAAAACTCTGTCTCCAAGATTTAATTCAGTCTCAGGGTACAGAGACCAGATTCAGCTTCAATATCTCATAGTGGTTTGCATTTCTTTTATGATTAATGATGTTGAGCATCTTTTCACTGAGCATAGGTATTTATAAGAACAGAAATCCTGTGCAGAATAAAATGAAGAAAAGTTAGGGTAGTAACATTGATAGTGAATCTTATGGCCATGATAAGAACATATTCCCTTTCTTTTTCTTTTTAAAATTAAAAAAAAATTTTTGGTCATGCTGAACAGCATGTGGGATCTTAGTTCCCCAACCAGGAATCAAACCCATGCCTCCTGCATTGGAAGCATGGAGTCTTAACTACTGGACCACAGGGAAGTCCCTCCCTTTCTTTTTTATGTTGCACTGTATGTGAAACCTCTCACATAGCTTAGTCATCTTTTCTGCTGTTATTTGAGCACACTTGTACTTTCTGACCTGATCCCCCACTAGAAGTTAAATTTAGAATTTATGAGTCATAGATTGCTGGAACTGGAAAGGATGTAAGAGATATTCTAATTACAACATCCCCATTTTACAGCTGAGAAAACTGAGGATTAAAAAGTGAAAAAGAATTCAACTGAGAAGAAATATCTTAATATAAGAGGAAAATATCTTTCTAATTACTGAAAAACCTAAATTCTATTTCATCCCCATTACAAAAAAGTTCTATCAAATCTGGAAATATTGGAAAACTCAGTTTCCTGTGGTTGAGCACATTTTGAATGATTATCACAATTTTTCCAAGGTCTCTGTAAGATGTTTTGTGCTGTAATCCCCTCCTTTTTATAGCTTCAATGTGACTCTTTGAGTATAGGCTTTGGAACTCAGGACAGATTATTGGCTCGTATACCTTATAGTTATAACATGTATTAACTTTTACTTTTGTTTAAGTTTTGACAATGAGAGTAAATTCACATGTGTGATGTCACGATGGTGAAAGAAAAATGAAGTTAGGAATAAAACAGCAGGTCAGCTTAACCATCATTACTGAACCCCCATTTTGTGACAGGTGCTGTTCTGGGCCTCATGAAGTATATGAAATCTCAACAATATGGACTGGAGCCTCAAGGCCAGTACAGGCCCGACAATTCTTCCCAGAGCATGTCCTGTGTGTTAGGGGTCTCCTGAGAAACAGAAACAATAGGATGTATGCATGTATATAAAGATACTTATGGTAAGGAATTGACTCACATGATTATGAAGGCTGAAAAGTCTCAAGACTTGTAGTCAGCAACCTGGAGACCCAGATGAGCTGATGTTTCAGTTTGATTTCTGATGCCAAAATATTGGCTCTCTGTACACTGTTGCCAAATAGAAATATGGAGACAGAATTTAGGAGGTAAGAGAAAAAGTAGCTTTATTTCTTTGCCAGGCAAAGAGGGAACACAGCAGGAACACAGTAGTGCCTCCAAAAACTGTCCCCCCTTGGAGGGTAGTGAGAAGTTTTTATAGTAATGATTCAAAGAAGCCATGATCAGCTCATGGGCATTTTTCTGATTGGTTGGTGGTGAGATAAGTGGGAGTGAGCATTATCAACCTTCTGGTTCTAACTGGTCTGCAGTCTATGTGCTTGTGGGCAGCATATCATCATTAATCGTTAGCTTTTCCTACCTGGAGGGGGTTTCAGTATCTGCAAAATAGCTCAAAGATATTGTGTGTGTGTCCGTTGATGGGGAACCAGGACCTTGCCCCAAGGCTGAACTACTGTTTCTCTTGACTTTTTTTCTCCCATGTCTCATATCTCCTCCCTTCCCTAATTAACAGTTGCTTGAATCTGCCCATTGGAACTCAGGGAAGGTCATGGAGGCTGAATGAAGGCTATTTCCTGTAATCAAAGAAATGGGGGTAGAGAAGGGCTTTCTGCCCAGGAGCCCCACAGGGTCCTGCTCAGCATCATTCTGAAGGCAGGAAAAGATTGATGTCTCAGCTCAAAGTAGTCAGGCAGGAGGAGGTACCTCTTATTTTTAAAATTATTTAAGTATAGTTGATTTACAATATTAGTTTCAGGTGTACAATATAGGGATTCAAAAATTTTATAGATTATATTCCATTTAAAGTTATTATAAAATATTGGCTATATTCCCTGTGTTGTACAATATATCCTTGTAACTTATTTATTTTATACATGGTAGTTTGTGCCTCTTAATCCCCCTCCTCTATCTTACCTCTCTTCTCTTTTCTCTCCCACTGGTAACCACTAGTTTTTTCTTTATATCTGTGAGCCTGTTTCTGTTTTGTTATAGCCCTTCATTTGTTTTATTTTTATATTCCACATATAAGTGATATCATACAGTGTTTGCCTTTCTCTATCTGACTATTTCACCAAGAATAATACCCTTCAATTCCCTATCCATTTTGTTGCAAATGGCAAAATTTTATTCTTTTTTCTGGGTAATGTTCCAATACCTGTATTTCTTTATCCATTCATCAGTTGATGGATACTTATCTTGGCTTCTATATCTTGGCTATTGTAAATAATGCTGCTTCCATATTATGGCTATTGTAATAGAGCTGCTATGAACATTGGGGTGCATGTATCTTTCTGAGTTAGTGTTTTCAGTTACTCTGGATGTATATCCAGGAGTGGAATTCCTGGATCATATGGTAGTTCTATTTTTAGCTTTTTGAGGAACCTCCATACTGTTTTCCATAGTGGCTGCCTCAATTTATATTCCCACCAACAGTGTACAAGGGTTCTCTTTTCTCCACATCCTATCCAACACTGGTTATTTGTGGTCTTTTTTTTGTGTGTGTGATATACTTTTTTTTTAACGTCTTTATTGGAGTATAACTGCTTTACAATGGTGTGTTAGTTTCTGCTTTATAACAAAGTGAGTCAGTTATAAATACACATATGTTCCCATATTCTCTTCCTTCTTGTGGCTCCCTCCCTCCCACCGTCCCTATCCCACCCCTCTAGGTGGTCACAAAGCCTGGAGTTGATCTCCCTGTGTTATGCAGCTGCTTCCCATTAGCTATCTATTTTATGTTTGGTAGTGTATATATGTCCATGCCACTCTCTCACTTTGTCACAGGTTATGCTTCCCCCTCCCCATAGTCTCAAGTCCATGCTCTAGTAGGTCTGTGTCTTTATTCCCGTCTTACCTCTAGGTTCTTCATGACCTTTTTTCCCCCTTAGATTCTATACATATGTGTTAGCATATGGTATTTGTTTTTCTCTTTCTGACCTACTTCACTCTGTATGACAGACTCTAGGCCCATCCACCTCACTACAAATAACTCAATTTCGTTTCCTTTTATGGCTGAGTAATATTCCATTGTATATATGTGCCATATCTTCTTTATCCATTCATCTGATGATGGACATTTAGGTTGCTTCCATGTCCTGGCTATTGTAAATAGAGATGCAATGAACATTTTGGCACATGACTCTTTTTGAATTATGGTTTTCTCAGGGTATATGCCCAGTAGTGGGATTGCTGGGTCGTATGGTAGTTCTATTTGTAGTTTTCTAAGGAACCGCCATACTGTTCTTACTTGATCTTTCAGTCTTTCAGTGAATTGGAAGAGGCCCACCTAAAAAGAGACGATCAATCTACTTTACTCCTTTACCGATTCACATGTTGATCTCATCCAGAAACACCCTCATAGACACACCTAGACACCGAATGTCTGGGCACCCTGTGGCCCAGTCAGGTGGACACATAAAATTATCATCACACTGTGATTATCACTGAGGGTTTCCAAGATGACTTTGGGGAACATGGGTAAATTTAACAGCTATGTGACCTTAGACAAGTTATTTAACTTCATGTGCCTCAATTTCCTCACTGTAAAAATGACAATAATTCCTCTCTCATTGGATTGTGTTAAAGATTAAATGAATCAATACTTGTAAATCACTTAGAATGGTACATGGCAAGTAGTTAAGTGCAACATGTGCTAAATACAATTTTAACATATTTCAAAAGCTGTGTATTTATTTTGATGTGCACTACAAAGAAATACAATTGGCAGGATTTCAAGAATATTTTTGCTTAGGATGAGGCTAAATATATAAAAAACCAGTGGGTTTATTTCAAGACAAATATTAAGTAAATATTAGTATAGGAGGTATGTGATAATGGTAAAAAAAAATGAGACAGTGGAAAGTGAATGATTATGTTTTGGAAATACTATGAATGAGAAAAAATAAGGTCATATCTGTGGTGACCAAACAACCCTAGCCTGGTTTTCTGAGGGATTTTCCAGGATGCAGGACATTCAGTGCTAAAACCAGGAGAATCCCCATCAAACCAGGATGTTTGGTCTACCTATATAACTACAGTTTTATATTTATTCCACAAACATTTGATGAGCACCTGCATCATTCCAAGCACTGGGGGCTTCCAAAGAGCGTCTAAGGAGTTGGCAGTGGAATGGACCCTTGGTTCTGTTGCTCTTGCTACTGTTATATCTGTGACTTTAAGCAGGGCTTTTCATCTTCCCTCCATCTGTTTCTTAGTCTGCAAAGGAAGTGGTTGGAATAAATGATCTCTAAATCCTTTCCAACGCTGGGGTTCTTCAATACAAATCACACAATACATCTGTTACTGCTAAAATCTCTACTCCCACTGAAGTCCATGGTGAGAAAAGAACAATGAGCAAAGAGTACATGTGATTCTTTTCTTAGCTCTCAATTCCAGCCTGAGTTAGGGGAGAAAATGAATGTAGTGGAGACTCCCCTCTCCTGGGCTCCCAACCAACCACCACCCTGACACACTAGGATCCTTTGAAAAGATCTCAATAATGTATATGGTCAGGAAATTGGCAGAAGAGAGCCTTCCCAACAGGTTTAAGATTCCATAAGAAGCACATGAAGAATTTATTAAGGGGAGAGGGGATGTTTATGATGCCCAGAAATACAGGTTACTCCAACTGTGGTGGCGTTTGGAAGTTGAAAAGGAATCTTTGGTGGTAAGACCATGATAAATAATTTACTTGATTAAGAAGCTCTTATTTGGAATCTTGTTTCTCTTCATCAAATGACATTTAGGAGTTGGCAGTGTTCCAAGTTTCAGGCAAGTTATGTTACATAAGAGTGTATCTCCTTGGCCATCTGTTTTTGTGTGAGTAAAAACATCTTACAGTTACGTCTTGGAAAAGCTATCTCACACAAACCATTATTTATACATATTTTTTCCAGAATCAATTTAATGCAAAAAATGTCTATTGAGTGCCAGTTATGAACTCAGTTCTGTGAAGTCAGAAGAACAATGAGGATCTCAGTTGCTCAGAGCCATTGCTAAGGAAGCATGACAGGAATCCAATCATCACATTATACTGATGATGCTATTTGTGGAAAAACTGATGATTTTTACCTGGAACCAAGGTTCACTTTGTATAAGATATGGCAGACAGAAGAGGCTTTGGGTATGGAAAGTCTAAGAGAGTTTCTAGACTCAGAGAATGTAATTCTCAGGAGTCAGGTCATTTTTCATAATGAAATTCTATGATGCCCAGACTCCTTCCAGGCAGCATTCTCTCTAATTATAGCTCCCCTGAGTCACTGCAGGTGTTTAGAGTTATAATGTTGAGAGAGAGATAGATTACAAAAACAAGGCTGTTTCACCCGGGGTATAGCTCAAGGGTAGAGCATTTGACTGCAAATCAAGAGGTCCTTGGTTCAAATCCAGGTGCCCCCTGCACATTTTTATTTTTGCTTTAGAAGAATATGGATTGATTTTGAATTTATTATATTCTGTAGCTCATGGCTGGTTGAATAATAACTAATGTCCCTTGTATATATGCCAGGCAGCAGACTAGGTTCTTTACATTAATTATCTCCTTCATTTCTCACCAAAATTTTACAAGATACATTATCTCCATTTTACACAAGGAGTCTGAGACTTGGAGATTCTACAAAGGACAGGTCCACGATTTAAACTAGGAGAACACGTCCTCAATGACTTCATTATACTACTCATTCTGTTCTCCTTCTGTTAAAAGCTTTGTCACAAATTTCCACTTAGCAATGCTCCCAAAGTGCTAGAACTGTCCATAGCCTTTTAGAACCTTTTGGTTGCAGGGCAAACCCAGTAACTTAGTGATGGTGCCCACACGTTACAGTGTCCTGGGGGCAGTCAGGGAATAGAGTCTTTGTTCACAGAACAGTGCTGTGGAGAAACATGAACTGGCCTAAAGTTTAGGGAACTGCACTCCTTTCCTGATCTAAAGCTTGAGGACTTTCTATTACCTTTCTACCCCCAGTTCATTGCCTGCAGCGAGCACCCCACATTGGGTGCCTGCATTCCAGACCCAGGCTAGGGCCAGAGGTCAGGCCTTAGTCTAGGTTTAGTTCCTGCCTGCAGCTCAGGCACTGCTGCATTTTAAAATCAGCTTGAATGACATACACTGAGCACCTACTACATGCCAAAATTGTGCAAAGTGTGAACCCAGAAGTTAATAAGACACAGCCCCTGGCCTCAGTGTGCTCTCAGCCAGGAAGCAGGCCTGTAAAATAAGAAGTCAGACAGCTGTGAGCTGGACTGAGCTGGGCCAGCTTCAGGAATGCAGAGGAGGCAGCTATTACCTCTGTCCAGATGAGGGAGGTTACAGGAGGCTTCCAAGAGGAGCTGATGGCAATTCAGGGTCTCACAGAAGAACAGTATCGCCCCAGAGGGAGGGTGGAGGAGAGGCAGGGGTGCGGTGAGTGAGGGTTGGGTCCCAGGCAGAGACAAATGCATGGGCAGAGGCTGGAGCCAGATGGATGCAGTTGGAGGCAGCTGGAGCACAAAATGTGCTATAGGCAGTGTCAGCAGAGGATGCTGAAGCCAAGGAGGCAGACAGGGATCAAAATGTTAGAACTCTTGTTGTGCTGAGAGGTTTGCAGTTTATCATGAAGGCCTTTAAGAGGAGTGGCCTAGATGCACCTGATTTTAAAACGACTGCTGTGGGAGCAGTAGGGGATGGATGTCAGGGGTGGAGGCTGGGAGGCCATTTAGGAGGTGGTGGCATTGCGGTGCAGGGGTGGGAGTGGGCTTAAGTGATATCAAAGCTAAAATCAGCAGCACCCAGTGATTAACTTGCACTGGGGAGGAGGGGTTGGAAGAAGCCCAGAGTTGTGTTACATGCTTTGGCCAAATGACTGAGTACACAGTGGTGTCACCAACCAAGACAGGGAGGAGGCTGATCAGATGGTTAAATAGGCAGGCCTGGCACCCAGCTCTGAGCCCACACTGAAATCCTGGCCCCACCACCTCTCAACTGCATAGCCACTCTGTGCCTCAGTTTCCTTACTTGCAAAATCAGTATGCTAACAATAACACCTGTCCTGTGGGATTTTTTTCTGATGATTCAGCCAGAAGTTATGGCTAGAACTGAGCCTGGCACATAGCAAGTGTTTAGTAAATATGGACTATTATTATTGCAACAAAGCAAAATAGGAGGAGATGCAGGTTTGAGCAGGAGGACAGCAAGTGTAGTTTGGGGCACACTGGGTTTGCAATCTGAGGTTTCTGTAGAACCTCAGAGTGTAGCGGCTGGGGGCTCAGAGAGCCCCCAGAGAGCTGTGAGCTGGAGTTCTGGGGGCTGTGGGCTCCTTAGCTTCATAGCAGCTTCTAGGCTTCATCAGGGAGAACTTACTGCAGTGACAGATTTCCTTGACCTTTCTTCTCAATTCTGGAGATACACAAGTTTGAAAGTTCTCAGACTGGAACTCAAGGAACTAGGAATCAGTGGTGTTCAAAGGTGAATTTTGGAATTCTTAACTGTTTTTTTTCCAGCTGTAAATGAGACAGTTCACCTGGATGAGATCCCCTTGAAAATCTGCTGAAGTCATGTACAATATACAATCCATGCACACATACAATATTTGCCTGTAATTCAGAGTTGAACATGAACCTCTGTAGTCCAGTTGTGGATTTCCAGTTAATACCCCCTCAATGTCCAATATTTGATGGCACCCCATGATGTTTACAACATTCACTGATGGGCCTGGAGATTTATGGGCAGTTGGTGGTGTATTTTAAACACTGGAGAGTTAGACTGAGAACATAGCACTGAGCTTTAAGTTCTGAGAAGAGAATGAACATACATGCTCTGAGAAAAGTAGGAGGTGATGTGGCTAGAAGGGAATCAGGGATGAAATTAAATCTAGGAGGAATCTCAGCCACACAGATATTTATGAAGTATGATGAAACTCATTAAAGTGGAATAAGTGCTTATAGGGGGCATAATAGCATCAGGGGGTATAGCTCAGTGGTAGAGCATTTGACTGCAGATCAAGAGGTCCCTGGTTCAAATCCAGGTGCCCCCTGTTTTGTTTTTTTTTTTCTTTTGTTCTTCCTGGCAGCTTCATCAAAAGACTCAATCTAGGGTGAGGTAAGCAATGTGCCTAGGGCTCAAAATTTAAGGAGGCAGTCACTCTCAGGTTCATGGAGGCACCTTGGCTTATTAATTCCTTCACAGTAGAACTATGTGATCATTTAAACCCACCCTTCCTGCACCAGACACACAGAAACACAGCCACACACCTAGAGACACCCAAAGACACCCCCACACCAGATGTCGCCCAACCACACACACACACAGATCCACACACAGTCACACACAGACACACCAATAGACAAAAATACACACACACATGCAGCTTTATTTATTTTATTTTTTTGCTCACTTTAGCTTTATTTATTTATTTATTTTGAGCTGTTCAGAACATTTATTACTCCAGAAATGATTTCTTTTTTCTTTTTTTAAACATCTTTATTGGAGTATAATTGCTTTACAATGGTGTGTTAGTTTCTGCTTTACAACAAAGTGAATCAGTTATACATATACACATGTTCCCATATCTCTTCCCTCTTGGGTCTCCCTCCCTCCCACCCTTCCTATCCCACTCCTCTAGGTGTTCACAAACCACCTAGCTGATCTCCCTGTGCCATGCAGCTGTTTCCCACTGGCTATCCACCGTACGTTTGGTAGTATATATATGTCCATGACACCCTCTCACTTTGTCACAGCTTACCCTTCCCCCTCCCCATATCCTCAAGTCCATGTTCTAGTTGGTCTGTGTCTTTATTCCCGTCCTACCCCTAGGCTCTTCATGACATTTTTTTTTCTTTTACATGTACCTTTATTTCTACGGTCCTGTATATTCAAGTCTTATCAACCAGAAATTTCCAGCGTCCTTTCTACAAACTTTTTATCTTTTAGTAATTTTAGAGTTACGGAAGTGTTGTAATGATAGTACAGAGAGGTCCCCTATAACTTTCACTCAGTTTCCCCTAATGTTGACAAGTTTACATAACTGTGGCATATTTCTCCAAACTATGAAACATCAGTGCAGCACTATTAACCAAAGACTTCATTCAGATTTCAGCAGTGTCCTTTTTCTTTTCCAGGATTGAATACAGTGTACCATGTTGCATATAGTTGTAATCTCTTCTTAGTCTCCTTCAGTCTCTGACAGTTGCTCAGTCTTTCCTTGAGTATTTTTGTTTGTTTTTGTTTTTTTCTTTGTTGTTATTTTGCATTAACACTTTTTAAAAGTCCTGGTCAGATATTCTGTACACTGTCCCTCACTTTGGGTTTGTCTGATGTTTTCTCATGATTAAACCAGGGTAATGAACTTCTGGGAAGAACATTACCATGGTGCATGTCCTTTCTGTCACACCTTCTTAGGTGTGGAAGAAAAACACTGCAACAATTTAGGAGTCTGCTACATTGGTAAAATTTTTAGAGGTCTGATGTGTGAGGTATGTCAGGTTATGCCTTCTAAAGTGAGAGACACAACACAAAACAAGGTACTTCGCTTGGTGAGCCTCTTTGAGTTTTGGTGGCAATGTATTTGGGTGTGTTTCTCTGGTATGTTTACTAGACAAAAATAACCAATGAGATTGTAAGGCTCTGTGTGGATCCCAAAGCAAGAAAATAGTCTGTAATCAATCTGTAGTGAACAATAAATAAATAAATAAATAAATAAATCCTTTTCATGCAAGGTCTGATGCAGGTCTTGTTGTCTTTGTCCCTCTTGTACCTATGTTCATCTAGCAAAATGTGGCCCTTAGGATCATTGCTCCAGGGGTAGAGAACATCAGTTCATAGCTGCCTTAGTCCAAGGGTAACATACATCTCTTCTGCTCACAGTTCATAGGACAGAACTAGTCATGTGACCCCAACTTCATTGCACTGGAAGTTGCCAAAAGTAAGAAATCTTTTGGGTACTTGGTGAGTATGAATTTTCTTTGCTATAACCCATCTACCATTCCAATATGGGCCCCTAGTTGGTGGAAATTTTTTCTGATTCTTCTTGTTATCACCAGTGACTGGCAAGGACCTTGCCCATAAAAGGGGGTCAGAAAGTATTTGGTGAATAACAGCTATTCAGTGAATGAATAAATAATGAAGCAAGATACATAGAGTACATTTTAAAATTACTTGGAAACTAATTTTATTATAAGGCAAGAGTTATACTTCTCACATTTAAAAAACTACTTATTGATACTTTTCTAAACAATCTCTTAAAAGATTCAACCTTCATTAAAGAAGATAATGTTGTCTGTGCCCAAGTAAAATATAGAATAATAATCGTTTTTACTGGTTTGTTTTACTTTGGAAAATAAATATTTCCTACTCTGCCTCCCTTTCTAAAACAGTCCACATGAACTTTACCTATTATAAAATCAAAACACCTTTATTATATAAAATTTTAAACATATATCAAAGAATAAAGGAGGGAATAAAATTTGGTTGGCTCTTCACTATGGTCTTTTAAAAAAACTGTTGTCTTTTTTATATGTGATTGTGTTTGTACATGTGAGTGTGTGTTTTTTCTGTGAATGTATGTAAATATTTATTAAACAAAAATGCATTAGGCATGTCTTAGGCAGCATCTCAGATCCTCTTGGCCTTGACCATTTCTGAAGCCCTTGACCACCTTTTCTGCCCTGGCTGCCAAGGGGGTAACTGAGTATGTAAGGACTTGTCAGCTCCACCCAGGCATGGCCTGCACCCTTCCCTCCTGTCCATGCTGGATGCCCCGGCCTCCCACTCTTGGCTTCCTTCATGCTTTTGAGGTATGAGATGTCACTGGCCCAGTTGGTGCTCCCACATACAGAACCTGGAAGTGTTAAAGAGCTCATGCACCACGGGGAAAATTTTCACCAATGAGATGCAGAAGCTGAGGCTAAAATCTTCTCCTCGTTTCTTAGGACAGATTGTCTGGGTATGCAGTTGTTCACACCTCCTCTGAAGAGACAGTTTTATGAGATCAAGCAACTAGTGCATTTGTTACCACGTGGAGGCCAGCTTGGAAATTCACCCTTGAACTGATTGAACCTTCTTTCTCTGCCTCCCTCCCTTTTCCCTCACTCCTGCTCCCTGGGATGGCACTTTTTGAAGAACTAATAGTACACAGCTTTTCTGAAGCTCTAGGTTCTGGGATACCTGTGTACAGCAGACGCTCTGGATGTTTTGCCAATTTTCCCTTCAGTCCTTCCCACACAGTTCACCCTGGCTTGATTCTAATTGTCAGCATCTACACCTCTTCCCCTAAGGGTTTTTTTTCACCCATAGCCTACTTTGCATAGTTCATGGCAAGTCAGAAGTGCCAGAGAATTAATGGCCCTTGGGAACAACCCTCAAACAGTGATTGACAGAAGTTGCTGTTTAAATACTGGATTCTTTACCCTTTCTGCAGGATCCGTCTGAGCCTTTATGCTGTCTGCCTGGGCTCCAGATTTCCCAGTGGAATTAATTTGGGTTGTCCACGGTGGTAACTTGCATGACTGTGCAAACTTTATTGGCTTCTCCTTTCCTGTCCCACTCCCCCTCTCCCCACAGTGTGCCCTGTTGTCACCTCCCAAATAAGTTACTTGAACTTGAATTCTTGACTCATAGTCTGCTGCTGTGGGAACCCAAACCAAGATCGCAGTCTAAGACATTTTTTTAAGTTGATATAAACTGAATTTTCTTTCATTTAATAATATATCCTGTACGTGATGTTAAATATTTTAAAACTTTTCTAAAATATGTTCGAATGCTGCATGTTATTTACTATATGGATTCTATAAATAATTCGTTGCACATTTCAGATATTTTCAATTTTTCTATCCAACTGTAATTAACCCCGTGCTAAATGGAACTGGAGAGGCTATGTCTCTAGGGCAGAGTCACAAATACATAAGCCACAGATGGGTCATTTGTGCACATGATAGGAAAGAAATAACCAATGTAGAGATTTCCCCTGACTTCTATTTGATGTTTTTGAAGGTTGCCATAAAACAAGCCTTCTTTAGAGAAAAATCCAAGGAATCTCAATTACATTCTACTTTAAAAGGATATGAGCTGCATCCAAGCTTTCATTAAACAAGATACTATCTCTGTCTTCTTTCTCTTTGAAAAGAAATAGCTAAAGTTCATTATGTGGTACTTTGGTGCCCAGTGGATTCTGTTTTTCTGTGAGAAAACTTTGGCTTCCTGCTTCCAAAGAGATATACGTTTGTCACTGTTATACAGTTAGGATAATGTCTAAAGGTTTATTCCAATTTCCTAAATGATTTGGGCCCAGTTAACTAACCACTGTAAGCTCTAGGTTCTTTTCATTTGTACATTGGGGATAATAATAGTATTCCCCTTACTAAGTTTGATGTCAGAATTGTATAATATAGAGTACATAGTAATGGCTCAATAAATGATAGCAATTATTTTACAGTTACTTCATTTTCAATGGTAAAAGGAGTAGCATAGAGCAGAGGGTGGGGCTTAAGAAATATGAAGGGGCATAAGGGTGGAACGTGCAGATGTCTAATTAGATTCAGGGAACATGAACGGTTCTCTGCACAAAGCGATCTTCTTTACAGATTCTTCCTGGTGACAGACCCAGGACATAGCCCTGCATAATCCCAGCCTTCCTACCTTGCTCAGTGCTTCTTAAAGTGCCCCAGGAGCATCAGCAACACCTGGGAACTGATTAGAAAAGCAGATTTCCAGGCCCCACCTTTGATTTTTTTTTAGGCTCAGAGTCTCTGGGGGAGGCCAGCAATCTCTGTTTAAAGAAATCCGCTAATGCACATTAAGGGCTTGGGCATTTGTACCTGGCCTGCACTGGACCTCCTGCCCGATTCAGTCCCCCTCTTACAGCTTTCATCCTGAAATGTTACTGTTTGCTCTGTCTCAATTATGTATTCCTCTCCAGCTCTGATTTTGACTCCTCAACGTTCGAGTTGTACTAAGACCTTTGATCTGCCATGGGATGTGATTTCTACTTCTCTGTTGGTCCCTGTATCTGGCAGCTCCAGACAACTCATCCTGAGACAGTTTGGACCCTGGGACCTCAGTCTGCCTGGAGCCAGACCAGAAAACCAATATTTCTACCAGGTTTTGGCATCTGTGGGAAGACTGGCCCATTACTAGCCCAAATTCCAGACTCAGTCCTGCCCCAGGATCTACAGCAATGGGACTCCAAGTCAGGGAAATAAAAGAACCTCTGGATTCAAAGTTATGTCTCCAGGACTCAGTCCAACATGTGGTTCCTCGTTTGTTTTTTTTTTTAAAGCATCTTTATTGGAGTATAATTGCTTTACAATGGTGTGTTAGTTTCTGCTTTATAACAAAGTGAATTAGTTATACATATACACATGTTCCCAATCTCTTCCCTCTTGTGTCTCCCTCCCGCCCACCCTTCCTATCCCACCCCTCTAGGTGGTCACAACACACCGAGCTGATCTCCCTGTGCTATGCGGCTGCTTCCCACTAGCTATCTATTCTATGTTTGGTAGTGTATATATGTCCATGCCACTCTCTTACTTTCTCACAGCCTACCCTTCCGCCTCCCAACATCCTCAAGTCCATTCTCTAGTAGGTCTGTGTCTCCATTCCCGTCTTATCCCTAGATTCTTCATGACCATTTTTTTTCTTTTTTCTTAGATTCCATATATATGTGTTAGCATATGGTATTTGTTTTTCTCTTTCTGACTTATTTCACTCTGTATGACAGACTGTAGGTCCATACACCTCACTACAAATAACCCAGTTTCATTTCTTTTTATAGCTGGGTAATATTCCATTGTATATTTATGCTACATCTTCTTTATCCATTCTTCTGATGATGGACACTTAGGTTGCTTCCATCTCCTGGCTATTGTAAATAGAGCTGCAATGAACATTTTGGTACATGACTCTTTTTGAATTATGGTTTTCTCAGGGTATATACCCAGTAGTGGGATTGCTGGGTCGTATGGTAGTTCTATTTGTAGTTTTTAAAGGACCCTCCATACTGTTCTCCATAGTGGCTGTATCAATTTACATTCCCACCAGCAGTGCAAGAGTGTTCCCTTTTCTCCACACCCTTTGCAGCATTTATTTTTTATAGATTTTTTGGTGATGGCCATTCTGATCAATGTGAGATGATATCTCATTGTAGTTTTGATTTGCATTTCTCTAATGATTAATGAGGTTGAGCATTCTTTCATTGGCATTGTTCATTGGTAATCTGTATATCTTCTTTGGAGAAATGTTTATTTAGGTATTCTGGCAAATTATAAGACATTGATGAAAGAAATTAAAGATGATACAAATAGGTGGAGAGATATACCATGTTCTTGGATTGGAAGAATCAACATTGTGAAAATGACTCTACTACCCAAAGCAATCTACAGATTCAATGCAATCCTTATCAAACTACCACTGGCATTTTTCAGAGAACTAGAACAATAAATTTCACAATTTGTATGGAAACACAAAAGACCCTGAATAACAAAAGCAATCTTGAGAACGCAAAATGGAGCTGGAGAAATCAGGCTCCCTGACTTCAGACTATACTATAAAGCTACAGTAATCAAGACAGTATGGTACTGGCACAAAAACAGAAATATAGATCAATGGAACAGGATAGAAAGCCCAGAGACAAAGCCACGCACATATGGTCACTTTATCTTTGATAAAGGAGGCAAGAATATACAGTGGAGAAAAGACAGCCTCTTCAACAAGTGGTGCTGGGAAAACTGGACAGGCACATGTAAAAGTATGAGATTAGAACACTCCCTAAAACCATACACAAAAATAAGCTAAAAATGGATTAAAGACCTACATGTAAGGCCAGAAACTATGAAACTCTTAGAGGAATACATAGGCAGAACACTCTATGATATAAACCACAGCAAGATCCTTTTGACCCACCTCCTAGAGAAATAGAAATAAAAACAAAAATAAACAAATAGGACCTAATGAAGCTTAAAAGCTTTTGCACAGCAAAGGAAACTATAAATAAGACCAAAAGACAGCACTCACAATGGGAGAAAATATTTGCAAGTGAAGCAGTTGACAAAGGATTAATCTCCAAAATTTACAAGCAGCCCATGCTGCTCAATAACAAAAAAACAAACAACCCAATCCAAAAATGGGCAGAAGACCTAAATAGACATTTCTCCAAAGAAGACATACAGATTGCCAACAAACACATGAAGGAATGCTCAATGTCATTAATCATTAGAGAAATGCAAATCAAAACTACAATGAGATATCATCACACATCAGTCAGAATGGCCATCATCAAAAAATCTAGAAACAATAACTGCTGGAGAGGTTGTGGAGAAAAGGGAACACCCTTGCACTGCTGGTGGGAATGTAAATTGATACAGCCACTATGGAGAACAGTATAGAGGTTCCTTAAAAAACTACAAATAGAACTACCATACGACCCAGCAATCCCACTACTGGGTATATATCTTGAGAAAACCATAATTCAAAAAGAGTCATGTAGCAAAATGTTCATTGCAGCTCTGTTTACTATAGCCAGGAGATGGAAGCAACCTAGGTGTCCATCATTAGATGAATGGATAAAGAAGATGTGGCACAAATATACAACGGACTATTACTCAGCCATAAAAAGAAACGAAATTGAGTTATTTGTAGTGAGGTGCATGGACCTAGAGTCTGTCATACAGAGTGAAGTAAGTCAGAAAGAGGAAAACAAATACCGTATGCTAACACATATATATGGAATCTAAGGGGAAAAAAAGGTCATGAAGAACCTAGGGTGAAGACGGGAATAGAGATGCAGACTTACTAGAGAATGGACTTGAGGATGTGGGGAGGGGGAAGGGTAGGCTGTGACAAAGTGAGAGAGTGGCATGGTCATATATACACTACCAAACGTAGAATAGATAGCTAGTGGGAAGCAGCCGCATAGCACAGGGAGATCAGCTTGGTGCTTTGTGACCACCTAAAGGGATGGGATGGGGGGTGGAGGCAGATGCAAGAGGGAAGAGATATGGCAACATGTGTATATGTATAACTGATTCATTTTGTTATAAAGCAGAAACTAACACACCATTGTAAAGCAATTATACTCCAATAAAGATGTTAAAAAATTTATGTATGTAGGTATGTGCACCTATATGTATTATATACATAATATACATATATTTTGTATCATAAACATATTATATATGATAAATATATAGAATAAGTTTATGATGCATAATATATATAATAACTATACTATATATAATATATATTTTATGTATCATAAATTTGTCTACAGTATAAATATATATATACACACTCACACGCACATACAATCACAGGAGAAAGGAATTGAGTAGAATTCAGACTTTTCCTAATCCCATCTATACGAGAGCACCAAAACACAATGTCTGTCCATTCTGTAAAGGTGAGGATTTCCACAAGGATATGTGAGCAGGAAGCAAGAATGCTGGGAGCCATTGCAGGGACAGCCAACCCCAGAGGCCAAAAGGAGACACACGGAAGTGAATCTACCTGCAATGGGAGGACCTGGAAAGTTGTATGCCAGAGGGGCCAATGTCTGAAATTTCTTGACTTTCAGTCCTCCCACAGCTGGACTTGGAAATAGGTTGGAAAATGAGTGACTCTCCTTAGATCCCATAGCCAACCCAGACCTGTTTCAGTTGTATTCTGCACTAGGCCAGTCCTTGACGGAATCCTAACTTTGTGCATTGTGTGTTTGCACTCCATGTGATACCAGCCCATGGGTATGACAGGCACTGTAGGTGTTTCTAGGTCTATCCACCTGATGGCTTCCCTAAGAAGTTGATGCCAGAATGACCACCAACTGTGCAGACGGGGTGAATGGGGAGGCCCTGAGATGCCCATGGCTTGTCCAGGTCCACATCTCTGCTAAGAAGGAGGTGAGCCATGTCTGAAAGCTCCTGTGTCCACAGAGCTGGGGCCCTGGCAACAACAAAGTTGCCCCACGTCTGTCAGGTGGGCTATGTTGGTGTCACTGTTGTAATGTCACTGCAGAGTCCCGGGTCAGAGGACCCCAGGATGTGACCACACTCCCTATCAATAGGGCTCAACAGAACCTGGAGCCTGGATAACCCAGCATCCGCATCCTGGAGGAGCTCCTTCCCCAGCTCACTTAGCTGGAAACATGGTTCTTCTGTGTCCCAATGTGCTGAGGCTGTGGAATTAAGATAGGTCAGAGCAGGGTGTCCTCCACAGCTGTTGATGTTGGGTCAGGTCTCACCCTAGAGTCATTGGGACAATTGCCTGTAGGACTTCAAAGGTAAGCCAGGGAACCCCAAGTCAAGCCACCACCAAGATGTCAGACAGGTAGCGTTCTGCCCATTTACTGGCTATGTGGAATGTGGAGGGAGTGGTTTCCTTGTCCAGTGAGGTGGTTCTGCCTCTAACAAGGGCAGGTGAATGAGGTGGGAGAAGCGTAGTGGGCCGTTCATGTCCACACCACAGGCCCAGGATGGCTGGGTGGGATGGAGAGAGCCTAGGCAGCACCGTTTGGCCAAGGTTTATGCCAAGCTCCCGAGGTGGATCTCTTTCGCCCCAGGTGGATATGTGAGCCGATCCAGATCAGTGCCTAAGCTGGGTGCAGAAGGTGAGTGGGCAGAATAAGAAGTGATAATGGCTGGGTGGAGAACTGATCCATCTGTGCCAGTCCAGCCAGTCTGCTCATCACTGTCATAGCAGAACCCCACGTTGCTGATAGGCAAGGAGCTCATCCATTGGGATACCCAATGAATCTCCCTGAATGAGGGGCCAAGGGGACCCTCACCTCCCCAAGCCCACACCACCCATGTGGGCCAGCACAGTTTCCACTTGAGTGTGGCCATGGAGAGTTCTCTGGAATCAGGGCTCAGAGGTCCATAGCGTCCAATCCCTGGCTTCCATGGGGCTCACCATAGCAGGCTCTGACCTGGAGCACTGTGCCTATCTTCACACCAAGTAAACTGGAGGATCCAGAGCCCAACAAGGGGAGAATAAAAGTGAGCAGTCTGGGCCGAATGCTGAGCCCCACAAGGTTGAGACGCCAGAGGCTGGTGTTGAGCCCGGAAAAAAGGCCAGCCTCAGACAACTCATCTGGTGGACTGCAATTTGCCGACACATAATGAAGCAAGGATTGGTCTCAAAATGTTCACAGAACTCCCATTCAAAAGAGGGAAATTTTTGAAGGGACACCCTGGCCACAAAAGGGACACAGATGGTATACCAATTTATGCCCTGGATGGCGGGGTAGACGAACAGTGGTCCAGCTCAACTCACAGAGACCTATGGGGGTCTGGCTTTGTCCTGCCCTTTCTGGATTCCTAAGAGAGATGGAGGGTGAGGAAGGGGAAGAGGGCCAGTTATTGCTTACGCTTAACTCCAACCCTGACCATGGTCACCACTTTCATTCACCAAGGCAAATGAAGTCCTCGCCATAATAACTACATGGGGAAAAAAAGAAGAGGAATGTGACAGCAGAGGAAAGAGTCCAACTGAACTGACTCTCCAAAGTAAATGTTGAAGGAGACCCTGCCACCCACCCAGAAAAAAACAACAGATAGAACTCGTCAGAAATATCAGTTCTATTTCAGGGTACAAACATCATCGACACTACAGAAATCACTTGTATTTCTGTACACTCACAATGAACTACCCGAAGCAGAAAAGAATATAACAAACACAAGGACAATGGTGGTAACTAGCTAGTGGGAAGCAGTTACATAGCACAGGGAGATAAGCTCAGTGCTTTGTGACCACCTGGAGGGATTGGATAGGTAGAGTGGAGGGGGACACAAGAGGATGGGGATGTGGGGATATATGTATACATATAGCTGATTCACTTTGTTATACAGCAGAAACTAACACACCATGGTAAAGCAATTATATTTCAATAAAGATGCTAAAAAAACAAACCAAACAAACAAACAACTAGGAGTCCATCTAACCCACAACATAAAAGACCTATAACTCAGAAAACTGGAAGAGAGATGTATCAAAGAAGGAAAATGAAGACTCACAAAACTGGAAGAGATATGTGGTGCTCATGGATCGGAAGAAAGCGTCTCATGGAAATGATTCCCCCTACCCTGGAGGCAATCCAGAGAGTCAATGCCGTTCCTCTCAAAATTACCCACAGATTTTCCTCGGATAACCACAACAAAGAGTTCCAAAATGCGTCTGGAAACACAAAAGAACACAGAGAGCATAGATATGCTCTTCAGAAAGAAGCACAGACTTTGGACTTCTCACACTGTCTGATTTCCAACTAGCCTACAAAACTACCATCATCAAGGCAGCATGGTATTGTCACAGCAGACTTCCACATAGATCCCTGGAAGAGAACTGAGTGCCCAGAAAGAAACCCATGCTTGTGCGGTCCATTCATCTCTGACTAATGAGGTGAGAAGGTCCAATGGTGATAAGATAGCCTTTGCAATGAATGGTGTTTTGGAAACAGGACAGCTCCTTGCACAAGCATCACACTGAATTCCTTTCTCATGCCATGAAAAACTACAATCTCAAACCAAATCGACTATTGTAACATAAAACCTGAAGCCAGGCAAGGCCTAGAAGAAACCATAGGCAGTAAACACTTGGACATCAATCTTAGAAACATGTTTCTGCATCAGTCTCCTCAAGCAGGGAAAGAGAAGCACAATAAACCCAGCTGGGGCTCTTGGTGACTGAAAAGGTTTTTGAAGTCACAGGCAAGTGTCTGCAAGATGGAAAGGCAGCTGACCCAAATGAGAGAATATTGATTGGCAAATGATGTATCTGATAAGGGGATCATCTGGAGAACAGACTGAGAACCCCCACAACTCAATACTTCCAGACACCAATATGCTACCTCGAGCTTAATCTTAAAAATGTGTGTATTTGGGGGCACCTATATGTATTTTATACATAATATACTTCTGTTATATATAATAAACACATATCATACATTTATTATATATAAGGTTATGATACATAATATATATATTGTATAAATATATGATGAGTAGAAATCACAGACATTTCTTAAATCCATCTATATGCAAGGACCAAATCACAAAGTCCATCCTTTCTGGAGGGGTGGGGCTTTCTTGAAGGAGGCAAGAATGCTGGGAGCCATTGCATGTGCTCCAGAGATCAAGAGGGAACACTTGGACATGAATCTACCTGCAAAAGGAGGACCTCGAAGGTTGTATGCGGGGGTTGGGTGCCATGTCTGATGTTTCTTGACTTTCAATCCTCCCATGGCCATAATGGGAAGTACGTGGGAACAGAAGTGATCCCAGAGAAGAACCAGGCCAGTTTCACTTGTATTCTGTGCTACACCAGCCCTTGAGTGAAAACTTCCTTTGTGCAGTGTGTGCATGTGATCCATGTGGTACCAGCCCACCAGTTTGCCAGACACTGTAGGTGTTTCTAGGTCTATGGTCCTGATTGCTTTCCTAGGAAGTCTATGTCAGTATGACTGCCAACTGTGCAGATGGGGAGATGAGGGAGGCCCTGAGAGGCTGATGGCTTTTCTAGGGCCACAACCTGATGAGAGGAGGAGGACTGTGTCTGAAAGCAGCTTTGTCCACAGTGCTGGGGCCCTGGCTACACCCAAGCAGCTCCATGACTGTCAGGTGCACTGGGTTGGTGTCAATGGTGTAAGGAAGAAACCAGCGCCAGGGGACCGCAGGACGTGACCTCACTTCCCTGGCAATAGGGTCCAACAGAAACTGGAACCTGTTTAAAAAAACATCCACATCCTAGAGTAGACTCTACCCAGGTCACTTGGCTGGAAACATGTTTCTGCTGTGTCCGATGTGCTGAGGCTGTGGTCTTAGGAAAGATCACAGTTAGGGTGTCCTCCAGGACTGTGGATGCTGTGTCAGGTCTCACCGGAGAGGCCTTTGGCCATTTGCCTGGAGGCACACAAAGGTAATCCAGAGACGCCCAGGCCAGGCCATCACCCTGATGCCAGCCTGGTAGCCCTCTGTTCCTTGTCTGGATGTGGGCAGTCGGGAGTGGGGGGTGTTTACATTCCTGTAACGTGGGTCTGCCTCCAGGAAGTGTAGGCTGATGAGGGGGGATAAACCTGGGGATCCGGTCATGTCCACACCAAAGGCCAAAGATGGCTGGGTAGGATGGAGCAATACTAGGCAACACTCTTTTTAAAGAGATTTATGCCAAGGCCCCGAGGAGGTTCTGTTTCATCCCAGATGAATATGTGAGCCAACTCAGGTCAGTGCCTGATCTGGAAGCAGAAGATCTAGTGGGAAAAAGAAGCAGTGATAATCACCTGGTGGTGCTGTGATCCGTCTGTGCCAGTGCAGCCCAACTGAAGATCACTGTAATGGCAGAGCCCCACGTTGGAAATTGATGAGGAGTTCATCGATGGGGACACCAAAAGCATCTCCTGAGTGAGGGACTGGGGTGACCCTCACCACACCCTGCACAACTGCCTGGAAGGGCCATCGCAGTCTTCTGGTGAGTGTGCCCATGGAGGTTTCTCCAGAATGAGGGCCCAGAGGAACATGGGGCCCACTCCCTAATTTACACGGGCTCAGCATAGCGGGTGCTGACCTGGTGCACCGTGCCAATCTTCCCACCAAGTCAGACAGAGATCCCGGAGCCAACCAAGGTGGAGAACAAAAGTGAGCAGTCTGGGCCTGAATGCTGCACCAGACAGGGTGGAGGCCCCAGAGGCTTGTTTAGGCCCGGACCAAAGGCCAGCCTCAGACAACTCAACTGGTGACTGCAATTTGCTGACACTTAATGTAGGAAAGATTTTTCTCAAAATGTTCACAGAACTTCCTTTCAAAGGAGGGAAAGATTTGCAAGGACCCCACCAGCAACAGAAGGGACAGAGATGGTATACAAACTTTTGCCCCAGACAGAGCGGCAGCCGAACAGTGGTACAGCCCAACTGCCTGAGCCCTATGGGGTTCTGGTCTTGTCATGTCCTTCCTGGAGGCCTCAGAGAGATGGAGAGGTAGATAGAGGAAGAAAACCAGTTATTGCCTATGTCTAACTCTAACCCTGACCACACACGCGGCATTCATTCACAAGGCGGAGGCGTCCTCGCCATAGTAACTACATGGAAAGAAGAAATAAGCGGAATCTGATGGTAGAGGAAAGAGCCCAAGTGACCAGAATCTCCACATAGAAAATGCTGAAGGTGACTCTACCCCCCCAAAATGACAGAATTCGTCAGTAAAATCACTTCAATTGCAGGGTAGAAACTTCATGGACACTACGGAGATCAGTTGCCTTTCCATACACTCACAACGAACTATCCAAAAGAGAAATGAAGAAAACAACCTTGTGGACAATGACAGTAACAACAGAAATAAAAAACCTTGGAGTCCATCTATACCACGACGTAAAGACCTGTAACTTAGAAAATTGGAAGTGAGGCGTATCAATGAAGGAAAATGAAGAATACCCACAGAGCCGGGAGAGAACTTGGTGCTCATGGATCAGTAGTATCTGTGTCATGGAAACGATTCCCCTCACCCCCAAGGCAATCCAGAGAGTCAATGCCATTCCTCTCAAAATTACCCATGGATTTTCCACAGATAACTACAACCAAGAATTCCAAAATGCGTCTGGAAACACAAAAAAGCACAGAGAGCGTCAATACACTCTTCAGAAACAAGCACAGACTTTGGACGTCCCATGCTACCTGTTTGCCAACTAGCCTACAAACCTACCATCATCAAGACATCATGATGTTATCACAGCAGACTTCTACATAGATCCATGGAAGAGAACTGAGTGCCCAGAAAGAAACCCAAGCTTGTGCGGTCCATTTGTCTCTGACAAAGGAGGAGAGAAGGTCCATTGGGAACAAGATAACCTCTGCAACAAAAGGTGTTGCGGAAACAGGACAGCTCCATGCACAAGCATCACACTGGATTCCTTTCTCGTGCCACCTACAACCACAACCTCAAAACAAATCGACTACTGCAAAGTAAAACCTGACACCAGGCCAGACCTAGAAGAAACCATAGGCAGTAAGCACTTAGACATCAATCTTAGAAACATGTTTCTGGATCAGTCTCCTCAAGCAAGGGAAAGAGAAGCACAAAAAATCCAGTTGGCCTCCAGGCAACTGGAAAGGTTTTTGAAGTCACAAGCAAGTGTCCACAAGATGGAAAGGCAGCCGACCTAAATGAGAAAACATTGATTGACAAATGATGTATCTGATAAGGGGATCATCTGGAGAACAGACTGAGAACTCCCACTACTCAACCCTTCGAGACACCAAAACGCTACCTCAAGCTTAATCCTAACAATGTGTGTATGTATTTTCACCTTTAGGTACTTTATACAAAATATACTTCTGTTATATATAATAAACAAATATAATAAATTTATTATATATAATAAGTTTATGATACATTATATATTATATATAATTAGGTATCATAAAGTTCAATACATAATAAATAAAAAGTATATATATAGGCACACACACACACACACATGCACACACACCCAAAATCACAGGAGAGAGGGATGAGTAGAAATCAGACATAGCCTAAATCCGTCTATATGCAAGGACCAAATCACAACGTCCATCCTTTCTGGAGGGGTGGGGCATTCTTGAAGGGTATGTGACCAGGAGGCAAGAGTGCTGGGAACAATTGCAGGGGCAGCCCACTCCAGAGGACATATGCAGGGGTGGGGGTGGCGATGTCTAATGTTTCTAGATTTTCCGTCCTCTCATGTCCATACTGTGAAGTAGGCGGGAAGAGAAGTGACTCTCCCTAGATCTCAGAGCAGAAACCGGCTAGTTTCACTTGTATTCTGTGCTAGACCAGCCCTTGAGTGAATTCTGCCTTTGTACAGTATGTGTATGCACTTGATGTGATACCAGGCCACCAGGTTGCCAGGCACTGTAGGTGTTTCTAGGTCTATGGGCCTGATTGCTTTCCTAGGAAGTCGATGCCAGTATGACCACCAACTGTGCAGATGGGGAGATGGGGGAGACCCTGAGAGGCCCATGGCTTGTCCAGGGCCAAATACCTAATGAGGAGGAGGAGAGCTGTGTCTGAAAGCAGCTTTGTCAACAGTGCTGGGGCCCTGGCTACACCCAAGCCACCCCATGACTGTGGGGTGCACTGTGTTGGTGTTAATGGTGTAAAGAAGAAACCCAGGCTATGGAACTCTGGGACATGACCTCAATTTCCCGTCAATAGGGCCCAACAGAAATGGGAACGTGCTTAACCACATATCCATATTCTAGAGAAGACACTCCCCAAGTCACTTGGCTGGAAACATGGTTCTGCTGTGTCCTGATGCACTGGGGCTGTGGCCTTCGGAAAGGTCACAGTCAGAGTGTCCTCCTCGGCTGTCGATGCTTTTTCCTGTCTCACTAGCAATGCTTTCAGTCATTTGCCCAGAGGAGCACAAAGGTAAGCCATAGAGTCTCAGGCCAGGCCATCACCCTGAAGGCAGCCGGGTAGACCTCTGTTCCTTGCCTGGTTGTGTGGAGTGGAGGGTGTTTCCATTCCTGTAGGGTGGGTCTTCCTCCAGCAAGTGTAGGCTGATGAGGGGTGATAAGCCTAGTGTCCCGATCATGTCCACACCTCAAACTCAATATGGCTAGGCAGGATGGAGTGAGACGAGGCAGTGCCCTTTGGACCGAGATTTATGCCAAGCCCCCAGGTGGATTTGTTTAATCCCAGGTGAATATGTGAGCCGACCCAGGTCAGTGGCTGATCTAGAAGCAGAAGGTCTAGTGGGAAAAAAAAAGCAGTGATAACGGACTGGAGGTGCTGTGATCCGTCTCTGCCAGTCCGACTCAACTGAAGATCACTGTCATGACAGAACCCCACGTTGGAAATTGATGAGGAGCTCATCGATGGGCACATCCAAAGTATCTCCTCAAGTGAAGGGCTGGGGTGACCCTCACCACACCCTGCCCAACTGCCCAGAAGGACCATTGCAGTCTTCGTGTGAGTGTGGCCATGGAGGTTTCTCCAGAATGAGGGCCCAGAGGTACATGGGGCACAATCCTTAATTTCCATGGGGCTCAGCATAGCCAGCGCTGACCTGGTGCTCTGTGCCAATCTTCCCAGCAAGTCAGGTAGAGATACTGGAGACCACCAAGGTGGAGAACAAAAGTAAGCCATGTGGGCCTGAATGCTGGACCAGACAGGGTGGAGCCCCCAGAGGCTTTTGTTGGGCCTGGGACAAAGGCCGGCTTCAAACAACTCAACTGATGACTGCAATTTGCTGACACATAATGAAGGAAGGAAAAAAAAAATGGTCATGAAGAACATAAGGGCAGGACGAGAATAAAGATGCACACTTACTAGAGAATGGACTTGAGGATATGGGGAGGGGGAAGGGTAAGCTGGGACAAAGTGAGAAAGTGGCATGGACATATATACACTACCAAATGTAAAACTGCGAGTGGGAAGCAGCCGCATAGCACAGGGAGATCACCTCCGTGCTTTGTGACCACCTAGAGAGGAGGGATAGGGAGGGTGGGAGGGAGGGAGACACAAGAGGGAAGAGATATGGGGATATATGTATACGTATAGCTGATTCACTTTGTTATAAAGTAGAAACTAACACACCATTATAAAGAAATTATACTCCAATAAAGATGTTTAAAAAAATAAATGAAGACAGGATTGTTCTCAAAATGTTCACAGAACCGCCATTCAAAAGAGGGAAAGCTTTGAAGGGACCCTCCCTGGCCACAGAAGGGACACAGATGGTATACAAATTTATGCCCCAGATGGAGGCGCAGCTGAACAGTGGTACAGCTCAACTCGCTGAGCCTTATGGGGCCCTGGCCTTGTCCTGCCCTTCCTGGAGGCATCAGAGAGATGGAGAGAGGGGCAGAGAAGAGGGCCAGTTATTGCTTACACCTAACTCTAACCCTGACCACTCACACCGCTTCCATTCACCAAGGTGGAGGGAGTCCTCACCATAATAACTGCAAGGAAAGAAGAAAGAAGAGAAATGCAAAGGCAGAAAAAAGAGTGTAATTGACCTGATTCTCTATATAGGAAATGCTGAAGGCGACCATAGCATCCCTTCCAAGAAAAAAAAAAAACTGATAGAACTTGTCAGAAAAGTCAGTTTGATTGCAGGGTACAAACTTCATGGACACTACAGAAATCAGTTGACTGTCTGTACACTTACAACGAACTATCTGAATGAGAAATGAAGAAGACAACACCATGGACATTGGTGATAACATCATAAATAATAAAACTAAGAGTCCACCTAACCCATGACATAAAAAAAACAACAACTTAGAAATCTGGACAAGAGACATATCGATGAAGGAAAATAAAGACGACTCATACAACATGGAAAGATAGGCGCGGTGCTAATGGATCAGTAGAATCCATCTTGTGGAAATGATTCCACACATGAGAGGCAATCCAGAAAGTCAATGCCATTCCTCTCAAAATTACCCAAGAATTTTTCTCAGACAACTACAACCAAGAATTCAAAAATGTATCTGGAAACACAAAAGAAAATAGAAGGCATTGATATGTTCTTCAGAAATAAGCACAGACTTTGGATGTCCCACGTTGCCTGATTTCCAACTAGCCTGCAACCTACCATCATCAAGACAGCATGATATTGGCATACCAGACATCCACATAGATCCGTGGAAGAGAACATAGAGCCCAGAAAGAAACTCATGCTTGTGCAGTCAACTCGTCTCTGACAAAGAAGGTCAGAAGCTCCAATGGGGACAAGATAGCCTCTGCAACCAATGGTGTTTTGGAAACAGGACAGCTCCATGCACAAACATCACACTGGATTCCTTTCTCATGCCACCTACAACCACAGCCTCAAACCAAATTGACTACTGCAATGTAAAACCTGAAGCCAGGCAAGGCCTAGAAGAAACCATTGGCAGTAAGTTCTTGGACTTCAGTCTTAGAAACATGTTTGTGGGTCAGTCTCCTCAAGCAAGGGAAACAGAAGCACAATAAACTCAGTTGGGGCTCCTGGTGACTGAAAAGGTTTTCGATGGCACAGGGAAGCCTATGCAGGAGGGAAAGGCAGTGGCCGAATATGAGAAAACATTGATTTGCAAATGATGTATCTGATAAGGTGATCATCTGGAGAACAGACTGAGAACACTCACAACTCAACCCTTCAACAAAAAAGCGCGCTACTCTGAAAGTTAACCCTAACAATGTGTGTATATGTGTGCACATATATGTTTTACATACATAATACACATGCGTTGTATGTAATAAATATATTATATATCATAAATTTATTATATAGTATAAGTTTATGACATAATATATATTATGTATAAACACTATATTATATATGATATATATTAAGTAACATAAATTTGTCTACACAATAAATATATAATACATGTATACATTATGTATCATACGTATATATACATATATATATATACCCACAAACGCACAGGCACATACAATCACAAGAGAAAGGAACTGAGTAGAATTCATAGACATTTCCTAAATCCGTCTGTAGGAGAGCACCAAATCACAATGTCCATCAATTCTGGAGGTGTGGGGAGTTCCCTGAGGATATGTGACCAGGAGGAAAGAATGCCAGGAGCTATTGAAGGGGCAGACCACTCCAGAGGCCAAGAGGAGATATTTTGACATGAATTTACCTGCAACAGGATGACCTGGATGGTTGTATGCCAGAGGGGTTGATGTCTGCAGTTTCTTGACTTTCAGTCCTCCCATAGAAGTATTGAGAAGTAGGCCAGAAAACAAGTGACTCTCCCTAGATCCCAGAGAAGACCCAGGCCACTAGCACCTGTATTCTGTGCTAGGATAGCCCTTAAAGGAATCCTTCCTTTGTACAGTGTGTGCCTACACTCCATGTGATATCAGCCCATGGGGTGCCAGGAAATGTAGGTGTTTCTAGGTCTCTACACATGATGGATCCCTAGGAAGTCGATGCCAGAAGGATCCCCAACTGTGCAGATGGGGAGACTGGGTAGGCCATTAGAGGCCCATGGCTTGTCCAGGGAATCATCCTTGAAAAGAACAAGGAGAGCCAAGTCTGAAAGCAGCTGTGTCTACAGAACTGGGGCCCTGTCTACACCCAAGCCACACCATGGTTGTCGGGTGAGCTGTGTTGGTGTCACTGGTGTAAGGAAGAAACCCAAGCCATGGGAACCTAATACATGAACTCACTTCCCTGGCAATAGGCCCAAAAGGATCTGTAACCTGGGTAACCAGGAATCCACATCCCAGAAGAACCCCCTCCCCAGCTCACTTGTCTGGAAACATGGTTCTGTTGTGTCCCTAAGTGTTCAATTTATGGCCTTAGGAAAGGTCACACTCAGGGTGTCCTCCAGGCCTCTTGACATTGGGTCAGGTCTCCATTGAGAGGTCTTTTGCCATTTACCTAGAGGAGCCCAAAGGTAAGCCAGGGAGCCTCAGGTCAGACCACCACCCTGATGCCAACTGTGTAGCACTCTGTCCCTTGCCTGGATGTGTGGAGCATGGAGGGAGGGGTGTTTCCTGTCCTGTCAGGTGAGTCAGCTTCCAGCAGGGCAGGGTGATGAGGGGTGAGAAGCCTGGTGGTCTAGTCATGTCCACACCCCAGGCCCAAGCTGGCTGGATGGGAGGGAGTGAGGCCAGGCAGTGCCCTTTGGCACAAGGTTTATGATAAGACCGCTAGGTGGATCTCTTTCATCCTGGGTGGATATGTGGCCCAATCAATGTCTGTGCCTGATCTGGGAGCAGAAAGTTGAGTGGACAGAAGAAGCAGTGATAATGGCTGGACGGGACCCTGTTCTCTCTTGGCTGGGCTGGCCAGGATGCTGGACACTGTCATCGTTTAGGCCCACATTGGAGATCGGCAAGGAACTCATCGATGGGGACACCCAAATCATCTCCCCAAGTGAGGGGCTGCAGCGCCCATCACCTGCCCCTGCCCCCAGTGCCTGCGAGGTACAGCACAGGCTCTGGGTAATAGTGGCTGTGGAGGGTTCTCCAGAACAAGGGCCCAGATGTCCACAAAGCCCATTCCTGGGCTTCCACGGAACTCAGCACAGCCGGATCTGACCAGGAGCACCATGCCAAGTTTCACACTGAGTCATCTGGAGGGCCCATAGCTCACCAAGGTGGAGCACAAAGATGAGCAGGCTGGTGCTGAATGCTGGGGCTCCACAGGGTGGAGCCCCAGAGGCTGGTGTTGGGCCCGGAACAAAGGCCAGACTCAGACTACCCATCTGGTGGACTGGAATTTGCTGACGCATAACGAAGCCAGGATTGGTCTCAAAATGTACACAAAACTACCAATGAAAAGAGGGAAAGTTTTGAAGGGATCCCCAGACACAGAAGGGACACATGGTATACCATATTATGCCTGGGATAAGGCATAATTATAATTATGTGGACAAACAGCGGTCCAGCTCAACTCACTGAATGTTACAGGGCCCTGGCCTTGTCCTGTTCTTCCTGGAGTCCTCAAAGAGATGGAGAAGGAAGAGGGGGAAGAGGGCCAGTTATTGCTTACATCTAACTCTAACCCAAACCACTCACTCCGCTTTCATTCACCAAGGTGGAGGAAGTCCTTACCAAAATAACTACATGGAAAGAAAAAGAAGAGGAATCTGACAGTAGAGGAAGGAGTCCAATTGACCTGATTTTTCTACATAGAAAATGCTGAAGGTGACCACTGCCCACCAAAAAAAAAAAAAAATTGAACTCATTAGAAAAGTCATTTCGATTTCAGAATACTAAGTTCATCAACACTACACAAATAGGTTACCTTTCTGTACACTCAAAATGAACTATCTGATGAGAAACAAAGAAGGCAACCTCATGGACAATGATGGTAGTAACAGCAATTTAAAAACCTAGGAGACCATTTAACCAAGCAAAAGACCCGTAACTCAGAAAACTGGACGAGAGATTTATCAATGAAGGAAAATGAAGATGACTCACACAACATGGAAAGACAGGTGTTAATGGATTGGTAGAATCCATCTCATGGAAATGGCAACACACACCAAGGCAATCCAGTGAATAGATGTCATTCCTCTCAAAATTACCAATGGATTTTCCTCAAACAACTACAACCAAGAATTGCAAAATGCGTCTGGAAACACAAAAGAACCTAGAAAGCATCAATAATGCTATTCAGAAAGAAGCACAGACATTGGATGTCACACGCTGATTTCCAACTAGCCTGCAAACCTACCGCCATCAAGACAGCATGGTATTGGCACACCATCCACATAGATCCATGGAAGAGAACTGAGAGCCCAGAAAGAAACCAAATCTTGTGTGGTCAATTCATCCTGACAAAGGAGGCGAGAAGATCCAGTGGGGACACTATAGCCTCTGTAATGAATAGTGTTGGGGAAATTGGACAGCTCCATGCACAAGCATCACACTGGATTCCTTTCTCATGCTATCTACAGCCACAACCTCAAACCAAATCAACAACTGCAATGTGAAACCTGAAGTCATGGAAGACCTAGAAGAAACCATAGGCAGTATGCTCTTGGGCATCAGTGTTAGAAACATGTTTGTGAATCGGTCTCCTCAAGCAAGGGAAACAGAAACACAATAATGCCAGTTGGTGCTCCATCTGACTGGAAAGGTTTTTTTTATGTCACAGGCAAGCTTCCGCACGAAGGAAAGGCAGCGGACCAAACGTTAGAAAACATTGATTTGCAAATGTTGTATCTGATAAGGGGATCATCTGGAAAACAGACCAAGAACTCGCAGAACACAGCTCTTCGAGACAAAAAAACCCTACCACAAAGTTTAACCCTAACAAGGTGTGTTTGTAGGTGTACCTATATGTATTATATACATAATATACATCTATTGTATGTAATAAACATATTATATATCATAAATGTATTATATAGAATAAGTTTACGATATATAATATATAACTATTTTATATATAATGTATTTATATTATAAATTTTATATACAATAAATACATATCTATTACATATCATATGTATACATATACACATGCACGCACACGCACACATGATCACAGGAGAGATCAGTATAGTAGAATTCACTGACTTTTCTTAAATCCATCTATAGGCTTGCACCACAACACATGTCTGTCCGTTCTGGAAGGGTGGGGATTTCCACAATGTTATGTCACCAGGAGGCAAGAATGTCAGGAGCCATTGCAGGGGCAGCACACCCCAGAGGCCAAGAGGGGACACATGGACATGAATCAACCTGCAACGGGAGGACCAGGAAATTTTTATACCAGAAGGGGCGATATCTGAAGTTTCTTGATTTTTCAGTCCTCCCCTGGTGGGACTGGGAAATAAGCTGGAAGACAAGTGATTCTCCCTAGATACCAGAGCTGACCCAGGCCAGTTTCAGTTCCATTCTGAGCTAGGCTAGCTCTTGAGGGAATCCTACATTTGTGCATTGTGTACCTGCACTCCATGTGATACCAGCCCATGGTTTTGCCAGGCACTGTAGGTGTTTCTAGGTCTATCTTCCTGATGGCTTCCCTAGGAAATCAATGCCAGAATGACTGCCAACTGTGCAGATGGGGAGATTGAGGAGGCGCTTAGAGGCCCAAGGCTTGTCCAGGGCCACCTCCCTTATGATAAGAAGGAGAGCCATGTCTGAAGGTAGCTGTGTCCACAGAGATGGGGTCCTGGCTACACCAAGCTGCCCCATGGCTGTCAGGTGGGCTGTGTTGGTGTCACTGGTGTAAGGAAGAACGTGGGCCAGAGAACCTCGGGATGTGACCTCACTTCCCTGGAAATAGACACCAATAGGTACTGAAACCTGGGTAACCAGGCATCCACATCCTAAAGAAGCCCCCTCCCCGGCTCACTTGGCTGGAAACATGGTTCAGCTGTGTCCCGTTGTGCTGGGGCTGAGGCCTCAGGAAAGGTCACCATCAAGGTGTCCTCCAGGCCTGTCGATGTTGGGTCATGCATCACTCAAGAGGCCTTGGGCCATTTGCCTGGAGGACCCCTAAGGTAAACAAGTCAGCCCCAGCCTTGTCCGCCACGCTGATGCCAGCCACCCAAGTAGTCCACTCTCCTTTGCCTTGATGCATGTAGTGTGGAGGGGTAGGTGTTTTCTGTCCTGTGGGGTGTGTTTGCCTCCAGCAAGGACAGACTGATGAGAAGCCTGATGGGCTGGTCATGTCCACCCCAAGCCAAGCTGGTTTTGTGGATGAAGTGAGCTGAGGCTGCACCCTTCAACACGAGGTTTATGCCTAGCCCATTAGGTGGATCTCTTTCATCCCGGTGGATATGTGAGAGACACTGGTCTGTGCTTGATTTGGCAGCAGAAGGTTGGTGCACAGAAGAACCAATGATAATGTCTGTTCGGGGCCCTGATACCTTCTGGCTGGGCCAGCACAAATGCTGCTCACTATCATTGAAGAACCCCTCGTAGGAGATCAGCGAGGAGCTCATCAATGGGGACACCAAATGCATCTCCTCAAGTGAGGGCTCGTGCACCCTTCCCCACCCTGGCCCCACTGCCCGAGAGGGCCAGCAAAAGCTCCAGGTGAGTGTGGCCATGGAGGGTCCTCAGGAACCAGGGCCCACAGTTGCATGGGGCCCAATCCTGGATTTCCATGGTGCCCAGCAGAGTCAGCACTGACAAGGACAACCATGCCAAGCTTCCCCTCTAGTCAGCTGGAGGAGGCTGAGCCCACCAAGGCAGAGCACAAAGGTGAGTAGGATGGGGCTGAGTGCTGGGATCCACACAGTAGAGCACCCAGAGGCTGGTCTTGGACCCGGAACAAAGGGTGAGCTCAGAACACCCATCTACTGGACTGCAATTTGCCAGCACATAAAGAAGCAAGGATTGGTCTCACAATGTACACAGAACTTCCATTCAAAAGAGGGAAAGATCTGAAGGAACCCCCTGGCCTGAGAAGGGACATAGATGGTATACCAAATTATGCCCACTATGGAGGGGCAGGTGAACAGCGATCCAGCTTAACCTGCTGAGCACTATGGGGCCTTAGCCTAGTCCTGCCCTTCCTGGAGGCCTCAGAGAGATGGAAAGGGAAGGGAAAGAGGGCCAGATATTGTTTACGTCTAACTCTAAGCCTGACCATGCTCGCCGCTTTCATTCACCAAGGTGGAGGAAGTCCTTCCTAATAACTACATGAAAAGAAGAAAGAAGAGGAAACCGATGACAGAGGAAAACTTCCAATTGTCCCGGTTATCTACATAGAAAATGCTGAAAGCGACCTTGACCCTCCTCCTCGCAAAAATCAAAACAAAATAAAACCCAGAAAAGGACGTGTCAGAAAAGTCAGTTGGATTGCAGGGTACAAAGTCATGGACACTAGAGAAATAGGTTGCCTTTCTGTACACTCACAACGAACTATCTAAGTGAGAAATGAAGAAGACAACCCAGTGGACAATGACAGTAACAAAAGAAATAAAATACGTGGGAGTCCCTCTAACATATGATATAAAAGACCCATAAGTCAGAAAACTGGACGAGAGACATTGATAAAGGAAAATGATATGATGCACACGACATGGAAAGATAGGCAGCACTCATGGGTCAGAGGAATCTGTCTCATGGAAGTGATTCCACACCCCTGAGGCAATCCAGAGAGTCGTTGCCATTCCTCTCAAAGTTACCCTTGGATTTTCCTCAGACAACTACAACCGAGCATTCCAAAATGCATCTGGAACACAAAAGAGCCTAGAGAACGTCGATAAACTCTTCAGATAGAAGCACAGACTTTGGACTTCCCACGCTGCCTGATTTGCAAGTAGCCTGCAAACCTACCATCATCAAGGCAGAATGATTTTGGCCCGCTTGACATCCACATAGATCCAAGGAAGAGAACTGACAGCCCAGAAAAAAACCCACACTGTGCGATCAATTTGTCTCTGACAAAGGAGGTGAGAAGGTCCAATGGGGACAAAATAGCCTCTGCAACGAATGTTGTTTTCTAAAGTGGACAGCTCCAAGCACAAGCTTCACACGGGATTCCTTTGTTATGCCGCTACAACCACAAGCTCATACCAAATCCACTACTGCGACATAACAGCTGAAGCCAGGCAAGGCCTAGAAGGAACATAGGCAGTACGCTCTTGGACAGCAGTCTTAGAAACTTGTTTGTGGATTGGTCTCCTCAAGCAAGGGCAACAGAAACACAATAAACTCAGTTGGGGCTATAGGCAACTGAAAAGGTTTTCCACAACACAGCCAAAGGAAAGGGCAGTGGTTGTACGTGAGTAAACATTGATTTGCAAATGATGTATCTGATAAGGGGATCATCTGGAGAACAGACCAAGAATTCACACAATTCAACCCTTCGAGACACAAAAACGCTACCCCGAAACTTAGCTCTATCAGTGTGCACCTATATGTATTATATACATAATATACATCTGTTATATATTATAAATATATTATGTAGCTTAAATTTATTATATAGAATAAGTTTATGATACATTATATTATATATAATAAACTAATTCTATATATTCTATATATTCTATATAATATACACACACACACACACACACACACCACATCTTTGTTATCCCTTCTTCTCTCAGTCGACAGTTAGGGTGCTTCCATGTCTTGGCTTTTGTAAATAGTGCTGCTATGAACATTGGGGTTCATGTATCATTGTGAATTAGTTTTCTTTAGCTGGATGCCTGGGAGTAAGATTGCTGGATCATATGGTAACTCTATTTCTAGTTTTTTCTTTTTCTTTGAAGGAACCTCCTTTCTCTTTTCCATAGTGGCTGCACCAATTTACATTCCCACCAAGAGTGTAGGAGGGCTCCCTTTTTTCCACACCCTCTCTGGCATTTATTGTTTGTAGACATTTTGATGATGGCCATTCTGACTGGTGTGAAGTGATACCTCATTGTAGTTTTTTGTGTGTGTAAGTTGCATCTTCTTTAATGAACATATTTCATGTTGCACTGGTAAAACTGTTTGAGAAACTAGATAGGGACAAGTGTAATGTGCTTTTATAAACCTTAGTATTTCTTTTTCTTTTTCTCAGTTTTACATTTATTTAATTTATTTTTTAAACATCTTTATTGGTGTATAATTGCTTTACAATGGTGTGTTAGGTTCTGCTTTGTAACAAAGTGAATCAGTTATATATACACATATGTCCCCATATCTTTTCCCTCTTGCATCTCCCTCCCTCCCACCCTCCCTATCCCACCCCTCTAGGTGGTCACAAAGCACCGAGCTGATCTCCCTGTGCTATGGGCTGCTTCCCACTAGCAATTTTACGTTTGGTAGTGTATATATGTCCATGCCACTCTCTCACTTTGTCCCAGCTTACTCTTCCCCCTCCCCATATCCTCAAGTCCATTCTCTAGTAGGTCTGCATCTTTATTCCCATCTTGCCCCTAGGTTCTTCATGACCATTTAAAAAAAATTTTTTTGATTCCATACATGTGTTAGCATACGGTATTTGTATTTCTTAAAATAGAAATTGTTCACTTTCCCATAGAGAAGTAGTCTTTTAGGAGTGGAAAGAATTTTAAAGATAATCATTGATTTGCATTTCTCTAATAATTAGCAATGTGAAACATTTTTTCATGTGTCTGTTGGCTAACTGTATGTCTTCTTTTGAGAAATGTCTATTTAGATCTTCTGCTCATTTTTTGAGTGGGCTGTTTGGTTTTTTGATATTGAGCTGTATGAGCTGTTTGTATATTTTGGAAATTAATTCCTTGCCAGTTGCATTGTTTGCAAATATTTTTTCCCATTCTGTGGGTTGTCTTTTCATTTTGTTTTTGGTTTTCTTTGCTGTTTAAAAACTTGTGTTTGCTGAGGTCCCATTTGTTTGTTTTCATTTCCATTACTCTAGGAAACAGATCCAAAATAAATATTGCTGTGAGTGTTCTGCCTAAGTTATCCTTTAGGAATTTTAGAGTATCTGGTATTAAATTTGGTTTTAATCCATTTTGAGTTTATTTTTGTATGTGGTGTCAGACAATGTTCTAATTTAATTTTTTTACAAGTAACTGTCCAATTTTCCACCACTTATTGAAGATACTGTCTTTTCTCCATTGTATATTCTTGCCTCTTTTGTCATAGATTAATTGACAATAAGTGTTGTGTTTATTTCTAGGCTTTCTCTTCTGTACCATTGATCTACGTGTCTGTTTTTGTGCCAGTACGATAATGTTCTGGTATTGTAGCTTTATAGTACTGTCTAAAGTGAGGGAGAATGATTCCTCTAGCTCCGTTCTTCTTTCTCAAGATTATACCACCCAATTTTAGGATGCTCTGTTCTGCTTGCCAATATCCTGGCAGATTCTAGATGCTGGCTTTTGTTTTTGGTTAGGTATCCTGCACCACCCACCAGACAGATATCCCTTCGTACCTATTTTCTGTATTCAATTCAGGTTGCTATTGATATCCAGGGGGTCTTATCTCTTTATAGTGATAAGAATCAGTCATTATGGAGCATCTACTGTGTGAATTAAGTGATTTATATTGTTGCCTTTTCTAACTTAGTGAGTTAGACATGTCCTAACACAACCAAAGTCTTTGTCAACAGATTAATTTGAGTTAATACCTTTGAATCTTTTCTATGTTAACCAGGCTCAGGGCTGCTGCATAAATATATGCAGTTAGAACATTGTGCAAAAATGTTCAGCTGAGAGGAGGAATAGAAGCTGAAATCCAATCCACACTCTGTTAGCCCAGCTAGTCTGCACTGCACGTCTCTTAATGAGAAAGGACCCTTTTTCTAATGTACATGAATATGCCATTGATTTGCTGAGTATTAAACACTCAGGGCTGCGTCCACATGGTATGGGTATTTTTTTTCTAATTCTCATAAAAATGTGTGTGAGCTAAGATTATCTGTGGTTGGATTTCTTTTTGTCGCACACACAGAAGCTCAACTCAAACTGGAGTTAGCAAAACAGGAATTTAAGTGAAAAATCTAGTTTTCATATTTCGCTTTAAACATGGCTGGATCCAGGTACACAGGATCATTTTACCAGGAATCTGTTTCTTTCCTTTGCTTGGATCTGTTTTCTCTGTGTTTACATTATTCTCAGGAAGATACTCTCCAAGTGGTGGCTAGTTGACCAACTTGACAATCTTCTGTCATAGCAGGACAAAAGGAAGTTTGTCTCCTGGACAGTTCTAGAAAAAGTCTGTGATTCTCTCTGGGCTGTTTCTGAACTAGTCATGTACGGAGGGCCGCAGAATTGTGTGGTTTGATTGGGTCTTCATTCCTTCCCCATTTATAGAGCTGGGGAGTTGGCTCTGCAAACTCAGAAAACACAAACATTGGTTATATAAAGAAAAACTGGCTGCTTTTACCAGAAAAAGGAGGATGGATTGAGAACAAGATATCAAAGCTACATTCAATCACCAAAGAACTGACATCGGTACACATTGTGTTTCCATGAGACATGGTGAGAAAATGATGCTTGTCTAATTAGGTCCCTAAGGCAGCCTTGACACAGCACATGTGCGTGTAGTTTCTGACGAACGAAAAGAGACACAAGCAGGACCCTGGACCTTCCCTGATCAAACTTTGGCACCGAGGGAGTCCGGCACGGCCTGAACGGCTTCAACGACATAACTGCCGGGACTAGGCCAAAGGGTCCTTGTATCTTACAAAACCCGAGGTGGCGTTCAGGGACAAACTGTACGTTTGCCAGGCTGCCTCTGAAGTCGACCGTCTGCTTGGCAGGCAGAGACGGCAGGTAAGTGCTCCCGGTAGGAACCATAGACGCAGTGGTTCTTCCTGGCAGCCGTGGTTCAGCAGTGGTTTACTCCTTTGCATTTGCACTGCACCTAAGACCTGCTAGGCCTGTGTTTGGGAGGCCTTTTGAAAGCTGGGCAATCTAGAGGGGCAACGAAGAGAGCAGAAGGTTGCCTTTCATTCTTCAGGCAGAGAAATGATCCGAAGGGCCTAGGTACCTATATTTGGTTAGGTGGCCTACGGAGACACGCTTGGGTACACAGTGTCTTTCCATGCAGAGGGGTGAGGACCCAGGAGTCCTACGAGTCCCAAAGAGCACACCCGCGTTAAGCCGCTGCTTTGACTAAGGCTTCTGGGCCAATGCTGCCTGCCTGCCAGCCAGCATTGTGGATGCCCTCCCTGGACCTAGTTTTGAGCTTCGTGATCAGCGTAGCTTGCACTGTATGTCGAGGGGGCTCTGGCATGCCTCAGGCAAGGAAGTGGAAACACCCTTTGCCTTTCCTGTAAAACACCCTTTCTTTTGAGGCACATTCCGGCATGCAGGAAATGACTAACCGAACATTGTAGGTCGGCACCTTCGAGGCTCCGAGGGTTCTTCACTCCACTAGGGAATTACTACGTTTCTCCTACGGTCCCAGTATCAGAGTTGAACCCAGCCCACGTATGTGTAGGTACTCAAGAACCAAGGGAGACACACTTCAAGCACTGTGCTACCTTCCCAGAATAAATTTTTAGGCAGGAAGATGTGCTCTGTGCGAATGACGTGAGCGATTTATGGCGCTAGGTAGATCTAGGTGTCCCTGAACCTGCCAAAAGCCTAGCAGGGTACCGGAGGAACGTGTGCATTATGCCTTCAGCCTCGAAAGACGACTTTCTGCTTGGCAGCCGTTGGCGGCCACTGCGTGAAACCGAGAGTGAACACTGAACACAGAGCTGTTCCATTGCAGCTCAGGGTCAACCCTGAGAGCCACTGGCATTACACGTGAAGACTCTCTAGACCTCTGTTCGGGCATATGTGTGGAACGAGGCAGGCTAGGCAGGCTGCTCGCAGCGAGTTCATGCTCCTTTGGCTTCTGGACTGAAGGCTTCCAGGCAGCTTTCCTGGAAACCTCTAAGATCGTTGGCGAGACACGCAACAACTTTGCAAGGCACAGCGCCTCATGGTATTGAGTCTCATACACTGAAAGGGCCTTACTTGTGACAGCTTGTCTTTCCTTTTGAGAAACATAGGCCCCTTTTCCTTAAGGGAAAATGGCCGTTCTGTGTTCTTTTTTGCACACAGGGAAATGGTTTCACGGCTGGCGTTTGGCCTTTACCCACTTGAGGGAGGGCAGCTTCCCATTCACTTTGGAGATGGCACTCCTGCAGCGCTGTGGGCCATGCCTGTGCTTCGAAGACAGTAAACTACCCTTTCCATTCGAAGACGGCACGCACGGAATGGGAAGTCTTGGTTCTCTGGGAGAAGTGGGTGGTACTACTGTGCCTGTGTATTGGGTGGCTCACTGCCCACTAACAATGTTTCTGCTCGCCACTGTGGGGCAAACGTTGTGCAGCTAAGCTCACATAGGAAGTACAAGTGCCAGAATTCCTTTCCAAGGCACCATCAAGAGATCACATTCTTAGCATGCAGGTACTTTCCTCCTAATCTGTGTATTCGCAGCCAGCTTCCAGGTGTTCCTTTTGAGGATAGACTCTTGTGGAGATGCCGCTGGAGACGGCCTCTGCTTCTATGCTCTTTGAGAATGCTGCTTTGAGGATCCTCTTACCATAGCCTCTGCCAAGTAAAGCCTTCTGCCTCTCTCAAATACTTACTTACCTGCCTTCGCCCCCTGTGCAGAGTGCCAAACCACAATTGCACGCTCTGACCCCGATGTCCACACGTCCCTATTCCAAAGCCTACACAGGTTCTGAAGGCTTACTGCTTCCACTTCCCCACGTGAACGCAGTGTGCTACTGGGCTGGGGCTTGCAGCTCTCCAAAGGGTTTGTAGGCAGAACTCCTACCGCTCTCCTAACATACAGAGTCCAACGCAGGATATCCTGTAACGTGTGCAGAGAGCACTGTGTGTGGCACATCTTTTTGTTCCTCCCTCAGCGTTCCCTGAACGTTCTCAGCTGTGGGAGCAGGCTTCTGCTGCATTGGACGAGGCCCGCTTACTGTTTGGCATACTCCACAGAGAAATGAGTGCAGCTATAGAGGAATAGTCAAAAGAGCTCCACGACGTCTCAGTACAGCTGCTGTCTTGCCACAGACTTTGAAGAAATCTTCCAGCCAGGAACGAATGCGCTGAGTAGGACTGATTTCAAGCATAAGCAATGAAAAGGGGCATGCGGTCTGTCTAGCTCGTGCTGACCGTTGCAATCTCAAAGCCTATTCCCACCACTCTCCTTGCTTCTATTTTGTGGAGGCAAGTGCACTTGAGACTTTCCCGAGGATCTCGATGAGGGACTCTATTCGGTATGCCCAACACCGGTAAGAAGCAACCTATGGGTAGCACAATAAGTAGTGCATTGAGAGCGTCCTGAGGGTATGGGCTGTGGGTGAAGGCCCTTGTTGCGTTCAAAGTCACTACCTTGATTTGCAGAAAGTCTCACCGCCGCTGGGGAGAACTTTATTTTCAGCGCACTCTCTGTGGACATCGCCTGGCTGCACCCTTCGTTGTTGCTACATTCCAGAACCCTGCAAGCAACGGGGGCCTTTCTAGTTTGAAACTCCTTCCTGGTGACAAGGCATACTTGTGGAGCGTGGCAGCCTAGGTAGGCTGCTCGCAGCAAGTTCATGCTCCTTTGGCTTCTGAACAGAAGGCTTCCAGGCAGCTCTCCTGGAAAGCTCTAAGATCTTGGGCGGGACATGCAACAACTTTGCAAGGCACAGCGCCTCATCGTATTGAGTCTCATACACTGAAAGGGCCTTACTTGTGACAGCTTGTCTTTCCTTTTGAGAAACATAGAGCCCTTTTCCTGAAGGGAAAAGGTCCGTTTTCTGTTCTTCTTTTGCACACAGGGAAATGCCTTCACGGCTGGTGTTCGGCCTTTACCCACTCGAGGGAAGGCAGCTTGCCATTCACTTTGGAATTGGAACTCCTTCAAGCGCTGTGGGCCATGACTGTGCTTCGAAGACAGTCAACTACCCTTTCCATTTGAAGAGGGCACGCACGGAATGGGAAGTCTTTGTTCTCTGGGAAAAGTGTTTGGTACTACTGCGCCTGTGTATTTGGTGGCTCACTGCCCACTAGCAATGTTTCTGTTCGCCACTGTGGGGCAAACGTTGTGCAGCTAAGATCACTTTGGAAGTACAAGTGCCAGAATTCCTTTCCGGGGCACCATCAAGAGATCAAATTCGTAGCATGCGGGTACCGCTTTCCTCCTAAGCTGTGCATTCGCAGCCAGCTTCAAGGTGTTCCTTTTGTGGATAGACTCTCGTGGAGATGCCGGCAAAGCTCACGTGGGAAGTGCAAGTGCCACAGTTCCTTTCCGGGGCACCATCAAGAGATCAAATTCGTAGCATGCGGGTACTGCTTTCCTCCTAAGTTGTGCATTTGCAGCCAGCTTCAAGGTGTTCCTTTTGTGGATAGACTATCGTGGAGACGCTGGCTAAGCTCACTTGGGAAGTACAAGTGCCAGAGTTCCTTTCCGGGGCACCATCAAGAGATCAACTTCGTAGCATGCGGGTACCGCATTCCTCCTAAGCTGTGCATTCGCAGTCATCTTGAAGGTGTTCCTTTTGTGGTTAGACTCTCGTGGAGATGCTGGATTGCACTGGAGTATTCTGATTTCACTATACACCAGCCTTACCAATGTGCTTTGTATTTTTATATTTTAATGTTCCTAGTGTCTTTTCCTTTTAGTTTGAAGAGCTCCCTTCAGCAATTTAGGTAAAGTAGGTCTAGCAGTGATGTATTCCCTTAGATCTTCTTTGTCTAAGAGTCTTTATCTCTCCATTTCTGAAGGACAATTTTCAGGTAAACTATTTTTGATTAACTTTTCTTTTCTTTTAGTACATTGAATATATCATCCCACTGTCCCATAGCCTGCAAAGTTTCTCCTGAGATATATGTTGATAGTCTTATGGGGGTGGGGAGAGAGGTTCCACTGCATGTGATGCTTTTTTCTTGTTCTTTCCTTTAAAATTCTTTCTTTGCCTTCAATTTTAGTCAGTTTTATCACAATGCATGTTGGAGAAGATCTTTCTGGATTGAATCTGACTGGGGACTTATGAGCTTCCTGAACTTCAATATCCAGATCTCTCTGCAGAAATGGAAAGTTCTCAGCCATTATTACATTAAATATACTTTATTCCCGTTTCTTACTTTCATCCATCTTGGACCACAGTTATGCATAGATTATTTCTCATAATGGCTTCCTGTAGTTCACATAGGCTGTCTTCACTTTTTTTGTTCTTTTTGTAAGCTAACATATAGTATATCATACAAAATGTTCAATGTGTACTTGAATAAAAGTTTATTCTGTGTTTTCAGGGTAGTTTGCTCTGTATATGTCTTTTAGGTCTATTTGTTTGAAAGTGCTATTCAAGTTTTCCATTTCTTATTGATCGTCTCTCTTGTTGTTCTCCATATTGTTGAATATGGGGTATTGAAATCTTTTGCTCTAATTGTGAAAATGTCTATTTCTTCCCTCAATTTTGTCAGTGCTTACCTTGCATAGTTTGGAGCTGAAGTTTTGCATGTACATATTTATAATTATTATATCACCTATGTGAAATATTCCTTTTGCCTAGATAATGTCCTTATTTTTCTCTTTTACCAGTTTTAGATTTAATGTCTATTTTGTCTGATATTAATTACTTAATATTAATGTAGCCATGCAGCTCTCTTTTGCTTACTATTTGCGTAGGATATTTTTTCCATCCTTTCACTATCAACGTATGTGTCCTTTGATTTAAAGTGAGTCTTTTGTATACAGTATATAGGTTTTTAAAAAAATCAGTTCTGCAAAACTATGCTATTTGATTGAGGGCTTTCATCCACTTATATTTAATGTAATTACTGTTTAAGGAAGAACTTCTTTGCTATTTTGCCACAACTAAAGTAATTATTTGTTTTCTGTATCTCTTATGAGTATCTCTGGCAACTTGTTTTGTCTATTTCTACCTTCCTTATGCTTAGTTAATTTTTTGTAGTCATATGTGTTGACTGCCTTCTAACTCCTTTTGTATGTATTGTACAGATATTTTCTTTGTTTTACCATAAGGGTTACATATAACATCCTAAATTTATAATACTCTGTTTTGAATTGATACAGCAAAAAATAAATTGCATACAGAAATACTCCTTTACAGTTGCATCTCCCTGAACTTTATGTTATTGATGTCACAAGTTACATATTTATATATTCTGTACTCATTAGCACAGTTTTATAATGACGTTCATGTAAATCTCTTTTAAATCTTGTACAAAATAAAAAATGAAATTACAAAATATATATAATATTGTTTTTTAACATTTTTCCATGTTTATACCTTTACTGGAGATCTTTACATCTTCATGTGGCTTCAAATTACTCCCTACTGTACTTTCATTTTAAACTATAGGTGTCCCTTCAACATTTTTTTAGGAAGGTCTAGCAATTATGAATTCCTGCAACTTTTGTTTAACAAGGAATATATTAATATCTTCCATATTTATAAAGACTTTTTTTCTGGATATAAAATTCTCAGTTGATAAGGTGTTATTTTTTTTTTTTCTTTTCTTTTCTCTTTCTTTCAACACTTTCTATATAGCATCCATTGCCTTCTGGCCTCCAAGATTTCTGCTGAGAAATTGGTTGATAATCTTTTCTTTTCTTTTAATATGGAGCATTTTAAAAGTCTTTATTGAGTTTGTTACAATATTGCTTCTTTTTTATGTTTTGGTTTTTTGGTGGTTTTTTTTTTTTTTTTGGCCCCAAGACATGTGGGATCCCAGCTCCCCAACCAGGAATCGAACCTGCACCCCCTTCATTGGAAGGCAAAGTCTCAACCACTGGACCACCAGGGAAGTCCCAAATTGGTTGATAATCTTAATGAGGATACCATGTACATGACACATCACTTTTGTCCTGCTACTTCCAAGATTCTCTTTGTTTTTGTCTTTCAACAGTTTAATTTTAATGTATCACAGAGTGGGTCTCTTTTGCTTTACCCTATGGGTTTTTTGAATTTGTATATACTTAATTTTTTCTCAAATTTAGAAAAGTTTTGTCTCTTATTCTTCAAATCATGTCACTGTTCTTTTCTTTCTTCTTCTGTGCTTCACATAATGCATACATAGGTACACCTGATGGTACCTAATTGGTCCCTGAGTCTCTCTACTTTTGTCTTTCTACTTCTCAGGTGGGATAATATCAAATAACCTGCCTTCAAGTTCCATGATTCTTCTGGCTGCTCAAGTCTACTATCAAACTCTTTATTTTTATTTTAAATTTTATTTTTCAGCCATGCTGCATGAGATGTGGGATGTCAGTTCCCTGACCAGGGATTGAACCTGGGCCCTCGGCAGTGAAAAATGTGGAGTCCTAACCATTGGACTGCCACGGAATTCCCTCAAATTTTCTTGTGGATTTTCAATTCACTTCTAGAATTTGTTTGTTTTTTGTTTTGTAATTTTCATCTCTTTGCTAACATTTTCATTTTGTTTATCATTTTCTTGATTTTCTTCAGTTCTTTTTCTGAGTTTTCCTTTAGCACTTAGAGCATATTAAAAACAGTTGTTTAACATTTTGTGTAGTAATTTTAATGCCTGTGTTTCTTCAGCAATGGTTTCTCCCACCTTATTTTTTCCCTTTGAATGGTCCATGTTTCCTATTTCTTCATATTCCTTGTAATTTTTTGTAGAAAATTAGGTGTTTGAAAAAGCAGTCACCTCTTTCATTTTTGAAGACTGGCCCTGTGCCTGGAAAGTACTTCCCTAATCAGCTGTGTGTGTTCTGATCCTTTTGATTAGCCTGAGAAGAAAGCCTAATTCTCCTCAGGTATTTTTTGGAGGGATATGCATATTATACAGGCTTATGCGTGTTTTCTACACTTCCCTGTATACACACATTTTTAAAAAATATTTATTTATTTATTTATTTATTTATTTTGGCTGTGCTGGGTCTTAATTGTGGCATGCGGGCTTCTTATTTGCGGCACGCGAACTCCTAGTTGTGGCATGCATGTGGGTTCTAGTTCTCTGACCAGGGATTGAACCCGGACCCCCTGCATTGGGAGCATGGAGTCCTACCCACTGGAAAACCAGGGAAGTCCCACACACATGCTTTATTTTTATTCCCTCTCCCCTTTGTTTTTGGCTACACTGTGGCATGCAGGATCTTAACTCCTCCACCAGGGACCAGGGGTTGAACCCAGGCACACTGCAGTGGAAATGCAGAGTTCTAACCACTGAACTGCCAGGGAATTCCCCAACCCCCCCTTTTTTTTTGCGGTATGCGGGCCTCTCACTGCTGTGTGCTCTCCTGTTGCGGAGCGCAGGCTCAGTTGCCATGGCTCACGGGCCCAGCCGGTGCACGGCACGTGGGATCTTCCCGGACCGGGGCACGAACCCGTGTCCCCTGCATTGGCAGGCGGACTCTCAACCACTGCGCCACCAGGGAAGCCCCCCAACCCCCCCTTTTTTAAAAACAAAATGCATGTTTTAAATAACTTAATTTTTAAAATAGTCTCACTCCAGCTTCTCCTTGGATATTTAGATGATTTATTTTATGGGTACACCCATAATCTATTTCCCCAGAGACTGGACATCTTAGATATGCAGGTCTTGAAAACTAACCTTAGTAAAGCAGTTTGGCACCTGAATTCACTCTCTTCAGAGAGGATTAATTTCCTCCAGGTGCCTCCTGGGTAATGATCAGGATAAAAAGGATATGGGGTTATATGGACCTATTTTGAAATTTAGGTACTCTTGATAATTCTAGGTTAGGTTACTCCTTTCTTTTTTTGACACCTGCCTGGGGAGTCTTGAATGGCTATACAGAGATATTGATGCTTAGGTGACTAAATTCTATATGAGTTTTCTTCCCTGAAGTTTGTCACAATATTCAGACAAAAGTACTATTTTAATTGTTTTTTTTTTTTTTTTTTTACAGAGGGATATCAACTCTGTGATTTGGCTTTACCCTACTTCCTAGCTAATAAGTCTCAGGAAAAAGAGCCCTTGAGAGTAGCTCTGATCAAATTCCAAAGAGAAATAAAAATAAAACATAAATTCTGTAAAAAACCAAGACATTTTTTAAAAGTTTATTTTATCTTCATTTTTGAAAGTTTTTGTTGTCTTTTCCCAAAAGTTGAAAATTTTTTTTCTTTTTAGCCTTTTTCTTTTTCTTTTCTTGCACTGTTCCTGGCAATCTTTATCTTGACTTTTTTTTAAAGTTGACAGTCATTGTATGATCCTATCATGGAGCAGTTCTGCTCCAAATATGAAAATGATAAAGAAACACCCATACAAAGGGGAATCAAGTATACCATGGAAAGTCTGAGTAATCTTAACTTTGAGAAATATTTATCAAAATTTTTTTTGGAATTAGTAAACATTTAATTATATGTCCACCCATAATGTAACATTGTGTCAACTTCCTTAATTGTTGAGTTTCTTAATTGAGCAGTCAAATGTCTTGACGTTTAAAGATAACAGAGACTAGATTTCTTTCACTTCCTAAAAAGTTCCCAAACATATATGACTGCTAAGAAATCATAGACATTATACAGTAAATATTTATTACAGCTAAATAATTTCAAAAGCAAAATTATAAAAGCTCTTTCAAAATTTGGAACAAAATAGATTCGATTTGATGTGGAATGGGCTGAGTTTTAATATATTTGATGTGATAAGGAGCAGAACCTCTGAAAGTAAGATTAGGTCCAAGATGATCTTTAAATAGTCGTGCATGTAATGTTGGCATGACCCCATAGGAGCAGGTCACGTTTCAGGCTAGTCAGCCACTGGCAGCTTGCACCCCTTGCATGCAGAATTGGGATCCAGTGCATTGAGTGATTGAGCTGAGGCAATGCTGAGTTGATTTCCTTATTTTCTTGCATAAAATTTCCACTTCCATGTGGAATCTCATTTTCTGACTGCCTTCCTTGTCATTTCTGTGCTGAGTCAGTACCTCTCCCAATTCTGAAGATACTTAAGGGGCTGGGGGAGGAGGAAAGTATTATCAGCTCTTCCTCCCACCTGGGCAATATACTGAAATTCACAGGATTTGCTCATTGGAGAGAATCTACCTGGGCATTTAGCAAACACCTACTGTGTGCCTGACACTGGGCTAGTCACCCCTAGTCCAAGGTGGTATGAGACCGTCTTTTCTTTTTTTTTTTTTTTTTGAGTATAATTTTTTATTTGAGTATAATTGCTTTACAATGTTGTGTTAGTTTCTGCTTTATAACAGTGAGTCAGTTATATGTATACATGTATCCCCATATCCTCTCCCTCTTGTGTCTCCCTCCCACCAACCTATCCCACCCCTCTAGGTGGTCAAAAACACCAAGCTGATCTCCCTGTGCTATGTGGCTGCTTCCCACTAGCTATCTATTTTACATTTGGTAGTGTATATATGTCAATGCTACTATCTCACTTCATCCCAGCTTCCCCTTCCCCCTCCCCCTGTCCTCAAGTCCCTCCTCTATGTCTGCATCTTTATTCCTGCCCCACCCCCACTTCATCAGAACCTTTAAAAAAAAATTTTTAGCTTCCATATATATGTGTCAGCATACGGTATTTGTTTTACTCTTTCTGACTTACTTCACTCTATATCCATCCACCTCACTACAAATAACTCCATTTCATTTTATGGCTGAGTAATATTGCATTGTATATATGTGCCACATCTTTATCCATTCATTTGTTGATGGACCCTTAGGTTGCTTCCATATCCTGGCTATTGTAAATAGAGCTGCAATGAACATTGTGGTACATGACTTTTTTTTTTTTAATTAAAAAAATTTTTTTGTTTTATTTATTTATTTATTTTTGGCTGTGTTGGTTCTTTGTTGCTGTACGCAGTCTTTCTCTAGTTGTGGTGAGCACGGGCTATTCTTCATTACAGTGCATGGGCTTCTCATTGCAGTGGCTTCTGTTGTTGTGGAGCATGGGCTCTAGGCACATGGGCTTCAGTAGTTGTGGCTCGTGTGCTCTAGAGCACAGGCTCAGTAGTTGTGGCTCACAAGCTTAGTTGCTCTGTGGCATGTGGGATATTCTCAGAGCAGGGATTGAAGCTGTGTCCCATGCATTGGCAGGCAGATCCTTATCCACTGTGCAACAAGGGAAGCCCACGTCTTTTTTTGAATTATGGTTTTCTCAGGCTAGATGCCCAGTAGTGGGATTGCTGGGTCATATGGTAGCACTATTTTCAGTTTTTTAAGGAACCTCCATAGTGTTCTCCATAGTGACTGTATCAATTTACATTTCCACCAACAGTGCAAGAGGGTTCCATTTTCTCCACACCCTCTACAGAATTTGCCATTTGTAGATTTTTTGATGATGGCCATTCTGACTGGTGTGAAGTGATACTTCATTGTGGTTTTGATATGCATTTCTCTAATGGTTAGTGATGTTGAACATCATTTCATGTGTTCATTGGCCATCTGTGTATCTTCTTTGGAGAAATGTCTATTTACATCTTCTTCCCGTTTTTTGATTGCATTGTTTATTTTTTCGATACTGAACAGCATGAGCTGCTTGTATATTTTAGGATTAATCCTTTGTCAATTGCTTTGTTTGCAAATATTTTCTCCCATTCTGAAGGTTGTCTTTTCATCTTGTTTATGGTTTCCTTTGCTGTGCAAAAGCTTTTAAGATTCATTAGGTCCCATTTGTTTATTTTTGTTTTCATTTCCATTTCTATAGAAGGTAGGTCAAAAAGGATCTTGCTGTGATTTATGTCATAGAATGTTCTGCATATGTTTTCCTCTAAGAGTTTTATAGTGTCTGGCCTTACATTTAGGTCTTTAATCCATTTTGGGTTTATTTTTGTGTATGCTATTAGGGAGTGTTCTAATTTCATTCTTTTATGTGCAGCTGTCCTGTTTTCCCAGAACCACTTATTGAACAGGCTGTCTTTTCTCCATTGTATAGTCTCACCACCTTTGTCATAGATTAATTGACCATAGTTGTGGGATTCATTTCTGAGCTTTCTATCCTGTTCCATTGATCTATATTACTGTTCTTGTGCAAGTACCATACAGTCTTGATTACTGTAGCTTTGTAGTATAGTCTGAAATCAGGGAGACTGATTCCTTCAGCTCTGTTTTTCTTTCTCATTATTGCTTTGGCTCTTCGGGGTCTTTTGTGTTTCCATACAAATTGTGAATTTTTTTGTTCTAGTTCTGTGAAAAATTCCATTAGAGTTTGATAGGGATTGCATTGAATCTGTAGATGGCTTTGGGTAGTATAGTCATTTTCACAATGTTGATTCTTCCAATCCAAGAACATGGTATATATCTCCATCTGTATCATCTTTAATTTCTTTCATCCATGTCTTTTTTTTTTTTTTTTTTTTTTTGCGGTACGCGGGCCTCTCACTGTTGTGGCCTCTCCGGTTGTGGTTGTGGAGCACAGGCTCTGGACGCACAGGCTCAGAGGCCATACCTCGTGGGCCCAGCTGCTCCGCGGCATGTGAGATCTTCCCAGACCGGGGCATGAACCCGTATCCCCTGCATCAGCAGGCAGACTCTCAACCACTGCACCACCAGGGAAGCCCTCATCCGTGTCTTATAGTTTTCTGCATACAGGTCTTTTGTCTCCTTAGGTAGGCTTATTCATAGGTATTTCATTATTTTTGTTACACTGGTCAATGGGAGTGTTTCCTTAATTTCCCTTTCAGATATTTCATCATTAGTGTATAGTCTATAGGATTTACAGGTTTTTTTCTCTACTTGATATCTAGTCTCAGAGCGTTGTGGTCAGAAAAGATACTTGATATGATTTCAATTTTCTTAAATTTACCAAGGCTTGATTTGTGACCCAAGATATGACCTATCCTGGAGAATGTTCCATGTGCACTTGAGAAGAAAGTGTATTCTGTTGTTTTTGGATGGAATGTCCTATAAATATCAATCAATGTCCTATAAATATCAATATCAATAAATATCATATCAATGTCCTATAAATATCAATGTCCTATAAATATCAAGTCCATCTTGTCTATGTGTTATTTAAAGCTTGTTTTTCCTTATTTATTTTCATTTTGGATGGCCTGTCCATTGGTGAAAGTGAGGTGTTAAAGTCCCCTACTATTATCATGTTACTGTCGATTTACCCTTCTAGGGCTGTTAGTATTTGCCTTATATATTGAGATGTTCTTATGTTAGGTGCATATATATTCACAGTTGTTATATTTTCTTGGATTGATCGCTTGATCATTATGCCCTGTTCTTCCTTGTCTCGTGTAACAGTCTTTATTTTCAAGTATATTTTGTCTTGTATGTGTATTGCCACTCCAGCTTTCTCTTGATTTCCAGTTGCATGAAATATGTTTTTCCATCCTCTGATTTTCAGTCTGTATGTGTCCCTAGGTCTGAAGTGGGTCTCTTGTAGACAGCATATATACAAGTCTTGTTTTTCTATCCATTCAGCCTGTCTAAATGTTTCGGTTGGAGTATTTAATCCATTTACATTTAAGGTAATTATCGATATGTCTGTTCCTACTACCATCTTCTTAATTGTTTGGGGTTTGTTTTTGTAGGTCTTTTCTTTCTCTCATTTCCTGCCTAGAGAAGTTCCTTTAGCATTTGTTGTAAAGCTGGTTTGGTGGTGCTGAATTCTCTTAACTTTTGCTTGTCTGTAAAGCTTTTGTTTTCTCCAGCGAATCTGAATGAGATCCTTGCTGGATAGAGTAATCTTGGTTGTAATTTTTTCCCTTTCATTACTTTAAATATGTCCTGCCACTCCCTTCTGGCTTGCAGAGTTTCTGCTGAAAGATCAGCTGTTAACCTTATGGGGATTCCCTTGTATGTTATTTGTTGCTTTTCCCTTGCTGCTTTTAATATTTTTTCTTTGAATTTCATTTTTGTTAGTTTGATTAATACATGTCTCAGCATGTTTCTCCTTGGTTTATCCTGTATGGGACTCTCTGCACTTCCTCGTCTTGATTGACTATTACCTTTCCCATGGTAGGGAAGTTTTCAAATGTAATCTCTTCAGATATTTTCTTCTGAAAATATTTCCTTTTCTTTTTCTCTTCTCTTTTCTGGGACCCTTATAATTTGAATGTTGGTGCATTTAATGTTGTCCCAGAGCTCTCTGAGACTGTCCGCAGTTCTTTTTATTCTTTTTTTTTTTTTATTCTGCTTTGTGACAGATATTTCTACTATTTTATATTCCAGGTCACTTATCCGTTCTTCTGCCTCAGTTATTCTGCTATTGATTCCTTCTAGAGAATTTTAAATTTCATTTATTGTGTTATTCATCATTGTTTGTTTGCTCCTGAGTTCTTCTAGGTTCTTGTTAAACGTTTCTTGTATTTTCTCCATTCTATTTCCAAGATTTTGGATATCTTTACTATCATTACTCTGAATTCTTTTTCAGGGAGACTGCTTATATCCTCTTCATTTTGGTACATGACTCTTTTTGAATTATGGTTTTCTCAGGGTATATGCCCAGTAGTGGGATTGCTGGGTCGTATGGTAGTTCTATTTTTTATTTTTTATTTTTTTTAACATCTTTATTTGAGTATAATTGTTTTACAATAGTGTGTTAGTTTCTCCTTTACAACAAAGTGAATCGGTTATACATATACATATGTTCCCATATCTCTTCCCTCTTGCATCACCCTCCCTCCCACCCTCCCTATCCCACCCCTCTAGGTGGTCACAAAGCACAGAGGTGAACTCCCTGTGCTATGCGGCAGCTTCCCACTAGCTATCTAATTTACATTTGGTAGTGTGTATATGTCCCTGCGACTCTCTCACATCTTCACCGCTTACCCTTCCCCCTCCCCATAACCTCAAGTCCATGCTCTAGTAGGTCTGTGTTTTATTCCCGTCCTACCTCTAGTCTCTTCATGACATTTTTTTTTCTTAGATTCCATATATATGTGTTAGCATACGGTATTTGTTTTTCTCCTTCTGACTTACTTCACTCTGTATGACAGACTCCAGGTCTATCCACCTCATTACAAATAACTCAGTTTCATTTCTTTTTATGGCTGAGTAATATTCCATTGTATATATGTGCCACATCTTCTTTATCCATTCATCTGTTGATGGACATTTAGGTTGCTTCCATGTCCTGGCTATCGTAAATAGAGCTGCAATAAACATTTTGGTACATGACTCTTTTTGAATTATGGTTTTCTCAGGGTATATGCCTAGTAGTGGGATTGTGGGGTCATATGGTAGTTCTATTTGTAGTTTTTTAAGGAACCTCCATATTGTTCTCCATAGTGGCTGTATCCATTTACATTCCCACCAGCAGTGCAAGAGTGTTCCCTTTTCTCCACACCCTCTCCAGCATTTATTGTTTCTAGAGTTTGTTTGGTTTTTTTGTGTGTGTGTGATATGCGGGCCTCTCACTGTTGTGGCCTCTCCCGTTGCGAAGCACAGGCTCCAGACACGCAGGCTCAGCAGCCATGGCTCACGGGCCCACCCGCTCCATGGCATGTGGGATCTTCCCAGACCGGGGCACGAACCCATGTCCCCTGCATCGGCAGGCGGATTCTCAACCACTGTGCCACCAGGGAAGCCCTATTGTTTCTAGAGTTTTTGATGATGGCCAATCTGACCGGTGTGATATGATATTGTAGTTTTGATTTGCATTTCTCTAATGATTAATGATGTTGAGCATTCTTTCATATGTTTGTTAGCAATCTGTGTATCTTCTTTGGAGAAATGTCTATTTAGTTCTTCTGCCCATTTTTGGATTGGGTTGTTTGTTGTTTTGTTATTGAGCTGCCTGAGTTGCTTATAAATTTTGGATATAAATCCTTTGTCAGTTGCTTCATTTGCAAATATTTTCTCCCATTCTGAGGGTTCTCTTTTGGTCTTGTTTATGCTATCCTTTGCTGTGCAAAAGCTTTTAAGTTTCATTAGATCCCATTTGTTTATTTTTGTTTTTATTTCCATTTCTCTAGGAGATGGGTCAAAAAGGATCTTGCTGTGATTGATGTCATAGAGTGTTCTGCTTATGTTTTCCTCTAAGAGTTTGATAGTGTCTGGCCTTACATTTAGGTCTTTAACCCATTTTGAGTTTATTTTTGGGTGTGGTTTTAGGGAGTGTTCTAATTTCATACTTTTACAGGTAGCTGTCCAGTTTTCCCAGCACCACTTATTGAAGAGGCTGTCTTTTCTCCACTGTATATCCTTCCCTCCTTTATCAAAGATAAGGTGACCATATGTGTGTGGGTTTATCTCTGGGCTTTCTATCCTGTTCCAGTGATCTATATTTCTGTTTTTGTGCCAGTACCATACTGTCTTGATTACTGTGGCCTTGTAGTATAGTCTGAAGTCAGGGAGCCTGATTCCTCCAGCTCCATTTTTGTTCTCAATATTGCTTTGGCTATTCGGGGTCTTTTGTGTTTCCATACAAATTGTGAAATTTTTTGTTCTAGTTCTGTAAAAAATGCCAGTGGTAATTTGATAGGGATTGCATTGAATCTGTAGATTGCTTTGGGTAATAGAGTCATTTTCACAATGTTGATTCTTCCAATCCAAGAACATGGTATATCTCTCCACCTATTTATATCATCTTTAATTTCTTTCATCAGTGTCTTATAGTTTTCTGCATACAGTTCTTTTGTCTCCTTAGGTAGGTTTATTCCTAGATATTTTATTCTTCTTGTTGCAGTGGTAAATGGGAGTGTTTTCTTAATTTCACTCTCAGATTTTTCATCATTAGTGTATAAGAATGCCAGAGATTTCTGTGCATTAACTTTGTATCCTGCTACTTTACCAAATTCATTGATTAGTTCTAGTAGTTTTCTGGTAGCATCCTTAGTATTCTCTATGTATAGTATCATGTCATCTGCAAACAGTGACAGCTTTACTTCTTCTTTTCCTATTTGGATTCCTTTTATTTCTTTATTTTCTCTGATTGCTGTGACTAGAACTTCCAAGACTAGGTTGAATAAGAGTGGTGAGAGTGGGCAACCTTGTCTTGTTCCTGATCTTAGTGGAAATGGTTTCAGTTTTTCACCATTGAGAACAATGCTGGCTGTGGGTTTGTCATACATGGCCTTTATTATGTTGAGGAAAGTTCCCTCTATGCCTACTTTATTTTGTCAAAAGCTTTCTCTGCATCTATTGAGATGATCATATGGTTTTTCTCCTTCAGTTTGTTGATATGGTGTATCACGTTGATTGATTTGCGTATATTGAAGAATCCTTGCATTCCTGGAATAAACCCTACTTGATCATGGTGCATGATCCTTTTAATGTGTTGTTGGATTCTGTTTGCTAGTATTTTGTTGAGGATTTTTGCATCTATGTTCATCAGTGATATTGGCCTGTAGTTTTCTTTCTTTGTGACGTCTTTGTCTGGTTTTGGTATCAGGGTGATGGTGGCTTCATAGAATGAGTTTGGGAGTGTTCCTCCCTCTGCTGTCTTTTGGAAGAGTTTGAGAAGGATAGGTGTTAGCTCTTCTCTAAATGTTTGATAGAATTCACCTGTGAAGCCATCTGGTCCTGGGCTTTTGTTTGTTGGAAGATTTTTAATCACAGTTTCAATTTCAGTGCTTGTGATTGGTCTGTTCATATTTTCTCTTTCTTCCTGGTTCAGTCTCGGCAGGTTGTGCATTTCTAAGAATTTGTCCATTTCTTCCAGGTTTTCCATTTTATTGGCATAGAGTTGCTTGTAGTAATCTCTAATAATCTTTTGTATTTCTGCAGTGTCAGTTGTTGCATCTCCTTTTTCACTTCTAATTCTATTGATTTGAGTCTTCTCCCTTTTTTCTTGATGAGTCTGGCTAATGGTTTATCAATTTTATTTATCTTCTCAAAGAACCAGCTTTTACTTTTATTGATCTTTGCTATTGTTTCCTTCATTTCTTTTTCATTTATTTCTGATCTGATCTTTATGATTTCTTTCCTTTTGCTAAATGTGGGTTTTTTTTGTTCTTCCTTCTCTAATTGCTTTAGGTGCAAAGTTAGGTTGTTTATTCGAGATGTTTCCTGTTTCTTAAGGTATGATTGTATTGCTATAAACTTCCCTCTTAGAACTGCTTTTGCTGTATCCCATAGGTTTTGGGTCATCGTGTCTCCATTGTCATTTGTTTCTAAGTACTTTTTGATTTCCTCTTTGATTTCTTCAGTGATCACTTCATTATTAAGTAGTGTATTGTTTAGCCTCCATGTGTTTGTATATTTTACAGATCTTTTCCTGTAATTGATATCTAGTCTCATAGCATCGTGGTCAGAAAAGATACTTGATATGATTTCAATTTTCTTAAATTTGCCAAGGCTAGATTTGTGACCCAAGATATGATCTATCCTGGAGAATGTTCCATGAGCACTTGAGAAAAATGTGTATTCTGTTGTTTTGGGGTGGAATGTCCTATAAATATCAAGTAAATCCATCTTTTGCAATGTATCATTTAAAGCTTGTGTTTCCTTATTTGTTTTCATTTTGGATGATCTGTCCATTGGGGAAAGTGGGGTGTTAAAGTCCCCTACTATGATTGTGTTACTGTCGATTGCCCCTTTTATGGCTGGTGGTATTTGCCTTATGTATTGAGGTGCTCCTATGTTGGGTGCATAAATATTTACAATTGTTATGTCTTCTTCATGGATTGATCCCTTGATCATTATGTAGTGTCCTTCTTTGTCTCTTGTAATAGTCTTTATTTTCAAGTCTATTTTGTCTGATATGAGAATTGCTACTCCAGCTTTCTTCTGATTTCCATTTGCATGGAATATCTTTTTCCATCCCCTCACTTTCAGTCTGTAAGTGTCCCTAGGTCTGAAGTGGGTCTCTTGTAGACAGCATATATATGGGTCCTGTTTTTGTATCCATTCAGCCAGTCTGTGTGGTTTGGTGGGAGCATTTAATCCATTTACATTTAAGGAAATTATTGATATGTATGTTCCTATTACCATTTACTTAATTGTTTCGGGTTGTTCTTGTAGGTCTTTTCCTTCTCTTGTGTTTGTTGCTTAGAGAAGTTCCTTTAGCATTTGTTGTAAAGCCGGTTTAGTGGTGCTGAACTCTCTCAGCTTTTGCTTGTCTGTAAAGGTTTTAATTTCTCCATCAAATCTGAATGAGATCCTTGCTGGGTAGAGTAATCTTGGTTGTAGGTTTTTTTCCTTCATCACTTTAAATATGTCCTGCCACTCCCTTCTGGCTTGTAGAGTTTCTGCTGAATGATCAGATGTTAACCTTATGGGGATTCCCTTGTGTGTTATTTGTTGTTTTTCCCTTGCTGCTTTTCATATGTTTTCTTTGTATTTAATTTTTGACAGTTTGATTATTATGTGTCTCAGCGTGTTTATCCTTGGGTTTATCCTGTATGGGACTCTCTGTGCTTCCTGGACTTGGTTGACTATTTCCTTTCCTATATTAGGGAAGTTTTCCACTATAATCTCTTCAAATATTTTCTCAGTCCCTTTCTTTTTCTCTTCTTCTTCTGGGACCCCTATAATTCGAATGTTGGTGTGTTTAATGTTGTCCCAGAGGTCTCTGAGACTGTCCTCAGTTCTTTTCATTCTTTTTTCTTTATTCTGCTCTGCAGTAGTTATTTCCACTATTTTGTCTTCCAGGTCACTTATCCGTCCTTCTGCCTCAGTTATTCTGCTATTGATCCCATCTAGAGTATTTTTCATTTCACTTATTGTGTTGCTCATTGTTACTTGCTTCCTCTTTATTTCTTCTAGGTCCTTGTTAACTGTTTCTTGCAATTTGTCTATTCTATTTCCAAGGTTTTGAATCATCTTTACTATCATTATTCTGAATTCTTTTTCAGGTAGACTGGCTATTACCTCTTCATTTGTTAGGTCTGGTGTGTTTTTATCTTGCTCCTTCATCTGCTTTGTGTTTTTCTGTCTTCTCAATTTGCTTATCTTACTGTGTTTGGGATCTCCTTTTTGCAGGCTGCAGGTTCGTAGTTCCCTCTGTTTTTGGTGGCTGTCCCCAGTGGCTGAGGTTGGTTCAGTGGGTTGAGCAGGTTTCCTGGTTGGGGGGACTAGTGCCTCTGTTCTGGTGGATGAGCCTGGATCTTGTCTTTCTGGTGGGCAGGTCCACGTCTGGTGGTGTGTTTGGGGATGTTGGTAGCCTTATTATGATTTTAGGCAGCCTCTCTGCTAATGGATGGGGCTGTAGACCTGTCTTGCTCTTTGTTGGGGATAGGGTGTCCAACACTGTTCGTTGCTGGTCCTTAAGTGAAGCTGGGTCTTGGTGTTGAGATGGAGATCTCTGGGAGATTTTCGCCACTTGATATTACGTGGAGCTGGGAGGTCTTTTGTGGACCAGTGTCCTGAGGTTGGTTCTCCCACCTCAGAGACACAGCCTTGACACCTGGCTGGAGTGCCAAGAGCCTTTAATCCACATGGCTCAAAATAAAAGGGAGAAAGAAATAGAAAGGAAAGAAAGGAAGGAGGAAGGGAGGGAAGGAAGGGAGTAAGAAAGGAAGGAAGGAAGTGAGGGAGGAAGGAAGGGAGGGAAGAAGGAAGGAAGGAAGGAGGGAAGTAGGAAAGATAGGAGGGAAGAAGGGAAGAAAGAAAGGGCGAAGACAAAATAAAGTAGGATAAAATATAGTTATTAAAATAAAAATTAATTATTAAGAAGAAAATTTTCTATTAAAGAAAAAAACAAACAAACAAAAAAAAAAACCGGGTTGGTTTAACCCTAGGACAAATGGTGAAAACAAAGCTATACAGACAAAATCTCACACAGCAGCACCCACATACACACTCACAAAAAGAAAAAAGGGGAAAATAATAGTATATCTTGCTCCCAAAGTCCACCTCCTCAACTTGGGATATTTCGCTGTCTATTCAGGTTTTCCACAGATGCAGGGCACTTCAAGTTGACTGTGGAGCTTTAATCCCCTGCTTCTGAGGCTGCTGGGAGGTTTTGCACAGCTCCTGGGGTTCAGCTTTGGACTTGGCCCCGCCTCTGCGCGTAGGCCATCCGAGGGCATCTGCCCTTCACTCAGACAGGACGGGGTTAAAGGAGCAGCTGATTCGTGGTCTCTGGCTCATTCAGGCCAGGGGGAGGGAGGGGCATGGATGCGGGGCGAGCCTGAGACGTCAGAGGCCGGCGTGACGCTGCACCGGCCCGAGGCGCACCGTGCGTTTTCCCAGGGAAGCTGTCCCTGGATCCCGGGACCCCGGCAGAGGCGGGCTGCACAGGCTCCCGGGAGGGCGGTGTGGAGAGTAACGTGTGCTCGCACACAGGCCTCTTGGTGGTGGCAGCAGCAACCCTAGCGTCCCACACCTGTCTCTACTGTCCGTGCTGACAGCGGCGGCTCGCGCCCGTTTCTGGAGCTCCTTTACGTGGTGCCCTTAATCCCCTCTCCTCACGCCCCAAGAAGTGAGGAGGCAAGAAAAAGTCTCTTGTCTCTTTGGTAGCTCCGCGCCCGTTTCTGGAGCTCCTTTAAGCGGCGCGCTTAAACCCCTCTCCTCGCGCACCAGGAGGCAAAGAGGGAAGAAAAGGTCTCTTGCCTCTTCGGCAGCTCCAGACTTCAACTGGACTCCCTCCCAGCTAGCAGTGGTGCACTAACCCCTTCAGTCTGTTTTCACTCTGCCAACTCCAGACCTTTCCCTGGGATCCGCCTGAAGCTCAGTTCCCAGCCCCGCCCGCCGCGGCGGGTGAGCAGACAAGCCTCTCGGGCTGGTGAGTTCTGGTCGGCACGGATCCTCTGCGGGAATCTCTCCGCTTTGCCCTCCGTACCCTGTTGCTGCGCTCTCCTCTGCAGCTCTGAAGCTTCCCCCTCCGCCACCAGCAGTCTCCCCCCCGCGAAGGGGCTCCTAGTGTGTGGGAACCTTTCCTCCTTCACGGCTCCCTCCCACTGGTGCAGGTCCCGTCCCTATTGTTTTGTCTCTGTTTATTCTTTTTTCTTTTGCCCTACCCAGGTACGTGGGGAGTTTCTTGCCTTTGGGGAGGTCTGAGGTCTTCTGCCAGTGTTCGGTGGGTGTTCTATAGAAGTTCCACATGTAGATGTATTTCTGCTGTATCTGTGAGGAGGAAGGTGATCCCCGCGTCTTACTCTTCCGCCATCTTCTCGCTCCCCCCTCCTATTTTTAATTTTTTAAGGAAGCTCCATACTGTTCTCCGTAGTGGCTGTATCATTTTACATTCCCACCAGCAGTGCAAGAGGGTTCCCTTTTCTCCACACCCTCTCCAGCATTTATTGTTTCTAGAGTTTTTGATGATGGCCAATCTGACTGGTGTGAGATGATATCTCATTGTAGTTTTGATTTGCATTGCTCTAATGATTAGTGATGTTGAGCATTCTTTCATGTGTTTGTTGGCAATCTGTATATCTTCTTTGGAGAAATGTCTATTTAGTTCTTCTGCCCATTTTTGGATTGGGTTTTTTGTTGTTGTTGTTGTTGTTATTGAGCTGCATGAATTGCTTATAAATTTTGGATATAAATCCTTTGTCAGTTGCTTCATTTGCAAATATTTTCTCCCATTCTGAGGGTTGTCTTTTGGTCTTGTTTATGGTATCCTTTGCTGTGCAAAAGCTTCTAAGTTGTATTAGGTCCCGTTGGTTTATTTTTGTTTTTATTTCCATTTCTCTAGGAGGTGGGTCAAAAAGGATCTTGCTGTGATTTATGTCATAGAGTGTTCTGCCTATGTTTTCCTCCAAGAGTTTGCTATCACCTAACCCATTTCTGACTTCTGGGTGTTCCACACATGTTTCTAAACTCTGGAGAACGGAGACTGTCTATTTTGGGCAGAGTGAGAAGAACTGTGGTGAAGACAATACACAAAAGATTTAGAGAAAATGAGGACATGCTTAATTTTTGGATTTGAATATACTGCATTGGTCTCTTGAAATGTGTGTGTGTGTGTGTGTGTGTGTGTGTGTGTGTACAGTCTTTGTGAAGCTTTGTAACTTCAGAAGTATAAAACGTTACTAACACAAAACGTATCATTTAGAGGTTTAATTACTTACCTTTTTATTATACTTGGTTTTGTAAATTTGAAATAATAATCATTAGTTTGAATTTTTGTGTTAATTATTCTGAGTGAAGTTGGCAAAAGTGGATGGAAACTATAACAAATTAAATATTCAAAATTAAATAAGTATAAAACGAGTTCTATTTCTGGGTTGATGAAAGTAAAAACCTTATTCTATGGGAAAAGTGGTGTTCATATTTGCAACAACGTGGATGAATCTAGAGGACATCATGCTAAGTGAAAGCCAGACAGAGAAAGGCAAATGCTGCCTATTATCAATTACATGCAGAATCTACAAAGAAAACAGTCAAACTCATAGAAGCAGAGGAGTGTTTGCCAAGGGCTACGGTTGGGGGAAATAAGGAGAGGGTGGCAACAGGGTACACACTCTGTATGAGATGGAAGTCTTAGGATCTAATGTACAACATGGTGACCAGAGTTGATAATACTGTATTGTATAATTGAAATTTGCTGAGAAAGTAATGATACAACTTAAGTGTAAATATGCGAGATGAAAAAATGATGGAATTGTGAACAAAGGAGATTCTGAGAGTATAAATCGTTGGGAAACAGCCCAAATCCTGGGAGAATTTCAGAGTTTCAAAGGCTATGAAAATGGTGGGTTCAAACCGAGATCCCCAAGAGATCTGAGGAACCAGGAAAAATGTGATTTCCAGGTGGAATGAATAGAAAATTGACTAAGGTCTAGAAGACCCCTGAGGGTGGAGGGTAGAGCTGTGGGGCGGATGGGTGGGGAAGGGCCTTGGTAAAGCCTCCTCCTCTATTACTCCCCCTCCCACTTTGTGACCAAAGCACAGCTCTATGATGTAGGCCTAGGAATTTAGTCTCTGAGTACACACCCTGTGCTCAGTTGCCTGAGGGCAGCAGCGTGATTCAGATGATGGAGAATCCTCTCTTTTCTCTGAAAAGCACTTTTGATACTTGGCTGAACACCAGTTCCACTTTCTGGGTGATTGATACCATCTTCTCCTTTCTGTGTGCACTGGGACTCTTTTTCCTGTTACTCCCCTACCTCCAGAATAATCCATCTTCACCACCTCCTAGGAAACATGGAAACATCAGGAAGGTAAGGAACCCTTGGGCCAGACCCACAAGCACACGATTCTCTCTTCTTTTCTATTCTTATTTCCACTTTTCTGAATCAACTACAGAGACTCCTGAAATGGGAAAGAATAGGACATCTCCTCTCAAGAATAGAATGTCATCCCTGTAAGGGCAGGCCAGCCTGGGCAGGGGATAGAGTGAACACTAGGATTTCTATCCAAAGATCTCAGACCGGTTGCCCAAGTGTGGTAGAGGGCTCCAGGGCAAGTCTGACACACAGTGACCGGAGGTCGAGGACTGGATACTGAGTTCAATCTCAGCCAGAGGACAGGCCCATGATCACTGGATCACCAGCTGTGAACAGGTGTCTCGGATGAGGGCTGATCTTCTGGCAGTGTTGAGGCCCTGAGAGCCTCAGAGCCGGGGGCTGGAGTGGCCCTGGCCTCGGGAAGCACAGACCCACCTGCTGGAACTCAGATGAACCCATAGTTCTGAGTGTGTGTTTCTTGAGCAGAGGAACAGTGACGAAAGAAATCCAGGGTGAATCTCACATTGAAAATCCTTCTTTATGTTCTTCAGAGAAGGAAAACAGAAAATGGTTTTATCCTCTTTAAAAATGAGTGAAAGGAAAGAAAAACCACAGAGCTCTGTTAGTTAAATGTAGAAAGTCATATTATGTATGGACACTGAGTGTCTGATGCTTGTCTAGAGCGGGGAGAGTGAGAATTGGGTCCCAGGTCCTCTTTTTTTCTGTCTCTCAGCATCAAATGGAGCCGAGGGGGAGACGCAAGTTTAAGAAGAAAAAGAAAGCTTTGAAAGGTAAGTTGTTTCATTCAGCCCTGTGTGCCCTGAGGGTCAGCCCCCATCTCTCCTGCCCTGAGGGCCCATCTCCACAGGCTCCGAGGAGGCCAGTAGCAGGGCCTGTCCCTCAAGAAGCAGAACCCTCAGGGAGGCTCCTGGGAAGGAGAGCAGAACCCAGATACTTCCCAGATTCCATGTGCACAATGAAGCCGTGAGGGGCCTGGAAAAGGGTGTGGCCCAGCAGGGGTGTGTGGGCTACAGTGGATCAATAGTGCCTGGACTGGGAGATGGGACTTCCAGGTCCAACCATGGACAAGTTGTTTAACTTTGCTCAGATTCCTCTGTGAGGTGACCCCTGCCCATTGTCCCGCACAGGGAGGATGTGAGGGCAGCAAGGGGTAATGGATATGGAAGTACTTTATAAATGATAAACCCTTTCATGAGCTTCGCCATCACTGTCAGGGATCATGTGGTCCTGGACGCTGGTGCTTGGGCTCCAATCTCCCAGTGGTGTCCCCTTAAAGGGACACTGCACTCAGCCTCCTGTAAGACCCCCTAGGCTCTTGCCTTCACCACCATGACCCAGTCTGCTGATTTCCAGCTTGCGGAGCTTGCCGGGAAGAGCTGGAAGAGGTTCACGCCCTGCTTTCACTTCTGCAAAGGTAAAGAATCTTCCCCTTCTCTCCTAGGTTCTTCTTTTGCCCAGAGCCTACTGTGTGACCCAGGGCTGCAGGCAGCCTGGGGCTGAGCTGGGAGGGGGAATGCTGGGGGTGGGGTATGGCTAAAGCCCTGGGGTGAGGGACAACAGGAGCACTGTGAAGTCAGCATGGGGGCCGTGGAGGGCCGTGGAGGGCCGTGGGCCACAGATGCCCACCCCTGCCTGGCCTGCCCAGCCCTCCTGGCCCTGGGGGCTCCTGGCTGCATCTTGTGCCTCATGTCTCCTGCAGCCACCTGGAGAGGCTCCTTGACAAGGGCAGCTTTCATCAGCCCTCCTGTCAAGACCCCCCTGGTGAGGCGTGCAAAGCAGCGCCCGCTGGAGCCGACCAGCCCTGCAGGGAACCTGCAGAAGAGGCTGTTCCTGCCACGTGCCCATCAGCTGCCCTGGCTCCTCTGACCCAGGGCTCTTTACCTGTGGCCTCCACCCTGTCAACAGAACCTCAAGACCAATCCAACCTGAAGAGAATCACCCTAGGCACCGCTGCAAAGAGCTCAACTCCAGGAAACTCTTTTTGGGCAACTGACATCCTCGCCATCTTGAGTGTTGGCCTCGCATTCTATCGCGTTTTGTTTCTGTCCTTGTGGTGGAAGACTACCAAGGCCTTGTTCTTCCCCACCTCATCACAGAGTGAGCCCCCGCAAGAACACCTGGCCCACCAGCCACCAGCGGCCCCGTTCTTGGGAGGGCCCACAGACAAGCAGGTAGAGACTGGTAGCCTCTCATTTGTCAACCCTGAAGTCCAGAAGCTGCTGCAGATTCCAATCACCAAGAACGCAAAACTAAAGATTTGTAAGGGGAAAGAAAAGGATGGGTCATTCTCAGAACAAATGAGCTCAGACTACCTGAGCAACATCCAGAAGCAACATCTTCAAAAGAGGCTCATCAAAGGTAAAACCAAGAGGAGCCTGTCCCTCAGAATCCACCTGCCTCTGTCTCTGGAATTGAGTTCCTCTCAGTGCCAATTTTTAAGGACTTATCAGGCACAGGGCAAGCAGGGACCCTGGCAGCCCTCTGCTTTTACAGGCAAAAGGAGACTGAACCCACAGAAGATAAGGTCCAGATTCCCTAGGAGATCCCATAGGAAGGGTCAAATGCAATTCCAACCAGGGAAGGATTTCGGCAAGGGTCTGAGGCCATGTCTGAGGAGGCTCTCAAAAGCTTTCTCCAGGGCCAGCCTCCCAGTGAAGTTTCTGCAAAGAAACTCTGAAAAGGAGTCAGAAAGATACTTGATGAGATCCTTGAAGAGTGACTCTGGACACTGTTTACCCAGTAGCCCAGAGAAGAAAGCTCTAGAAAAATTCTTGAAAGCCCATTTGAGCACAAAGTTGAGGCAGATTAATCAAGGTTTGATCCCTGTGATTGTGCATCAATCCCAGCTTCTTGCCAACTGTGCTTTTTCTAAGCCCCCGCCTCACGAGGAGATCAGAAATCTGGCACCCTTGAAGTGCTGGAAACCCTGTGTAAACTCCTCCCGTGAGCTTTCCTTCCCCAGTCCAAGCACTCGGCAGATACGGGAAACACGCCACATGAGGTGGCGAGGAAGGCACAGGTGGGACTTACCCAACCAGGCCTCTGAGCCCATAAATCTCAAGCCATGTGCGGCTCAACCCTTGTCCTCTCCAAGGTCCAGCTTTTTGCCCTCTGCCACCTGTCAATCTGGGGCACACTCAAAAGCCAACTTTGCTAAGTTCTTGGGAAAACCTCAGCCCCATCAGGGAATGAAAGTGGTAACAAAAGCAACAGTTCCCACCCTGGTGAGTCCCCTCCCTGTTCCCTCACCTGAGCATACAGAAATCCAGAGGGCCCGGGGAAAGGCTTCACCTGGTGACATGTCTGGGCCCTCAGAGGCCCCTCTGACTGGACAGGAGGACAGACTGCCTTATCAGATGTCCACAGCCAACCTCATGGGCAGAAGCTGGGAGAATGGGACTGTCTTGGGGTTTCCAGCCACTAGGAAAACCCTGTCACCACCAACAAAGTCAGTTGCCCAGCATCCAAAGGAGCCACGCCTTAAAACACAGGTGGCTCAAGGCTGTGCCACTGGGGAGCTCCTTCAAGACTCTCACACTGACATCCTCCTTCAAGACGATGCCATTGGCATGCCCCTCCAGGACTCTGCCACCAACGTGCTCCTTCAAGGCTCTCACACTGATGTGCTCCTTGCAGACATCTTGGCTTCTTGTAGGTCTCTTTCCAGTTCCCAGAGGAAACATGCTAGTGAGGACGCGCCAGCTTTCCGGGTGGCGCCACATGACCTCAACGTGAGTGAACAGAGCAGCCAGGGGCAGCAGAAATTCAGAAAACCAAAACTTAAGGACTCATTTAAGAGCGAGGGTGAGATGCTTGCCCCAGCTGAGGAGTGGAGGTGCGTCAGGAGACTCCAACCAGGAGAACATGAAGAAAGGAGAAGCAACCAGGGACAACAGGAACCCAGGAAACCAAAAGTTAGGGACCCGCGTAAGGGCCAGTTTGCCTCGACTGATGGGAGGAAGGACGACCGGAGGCCCAAACTGGGAGAGTATGAAGAAAGGTCTTCAGGACGGCAGGCTTCTCAAGCAAGTGGGATGAGCCACGCTTCTCAGGTCAGGGAAAGAGGAGAGTCTCTTGGGAGCAAACACCCCCAGCCCTCTCCAGGGAAGAGACGGCTTTTACCAGAAAAACAAAACTGGCTGGGGTACTTTCTGCGGCTTCTTAGCCCCAAGCGAAAAGACAAAGGAATAGAAGAATCTGTTCAAAAGGGCAAGCCTGCATCAAGCATGGCTCAGCACCAGAAACCAATCAGAGGCAAATCTGTTGTAGAGAGCAGGGCTGTTGATCCCTGGGCGATTGGAAGAGCTGTTGGACAGGTCCTAGTAAAGAAAATGGGGCTTCGCCAAGGACTCTGTGCCTCAGACTTAAATCAGCACCCAAAACAATTCCAGGCCCCAGCAGAGGGGCATTCCCACTACCACAGGCTTCTCTCCTCTTCAGAAAAGAGAAGAGTGTTGAAAGATACAGCCTACAGTCACCAAGCCAGCCCCCAGGACCACAGCTACCATAACAAGAGCAGGCATACCAGAGGCAGGGGCGACAAGTTGGCCTCCCCACCCAGGGGACTGGAGTCCCCAGTCAGACCCTGCCAGCATAGACCAAGGGTGGCAGGTGACTCAGGCCAGCTGCACCATCACCCAACATGTCCTCAAAAGTGTGTTCCCTCTGGTCAACGAAAGTGTGCTTCTCATGCCTTTCCTGGTAGGAAAGTAGTGCACGAAAAAGCTGAGTTCATGCAAAGAAAACCTGCTGCTTCTCATGTTAACACACTGTCTATGTGCTAATGGCTTCTTCCTACCACAACTTTTATTGTCTCCCAAAATACATGCTTTTTCTCATGAGAGATGGTGGCCTCTGTCTGTGCCCTGCTGGGGGGAAGGGAAGGGATCAGAGTCCACTCTTCCCAGGTGCCTGCTTTGGCTTCCAGATGGGATGGGGCCATGGACGGAGGCTGATCCCAGCGTGGAATACGCACCCTCACCTCAATTCCCTCACTGCACTTAAGTTTCCATAATAGCAGCATTACAGAAACAAGCAAGAGCATTCAGGATGTGTCAAGGTGAACTAAACCTAAAGACCTCCCCCTTCCCAGGAACCCGCTCAGTCCTCTCCTGCTCTCTTTCTACCTTGAACTTGTGGGACTGTAGGGGAGGGGTTTGCAGAGGCTGAAATTCCCCTCAGCCTCCAGGAAGTGTCAGAGACAAGTTCACATGTCAGAATAAGGAGTGGAGTTTGGGGGCAGGGCTAGCCCAGAGTCCAGAGGTGGCAGCAAACTTGCCCCCCCATGTCTTGGCGGGGCTAGATGGCACCTGACCTGGAAGCTCCTCCTCTCCCCGGTGGAGCTGGGATTGAGATGGGCCGGGAGCGTCACCCGTCCTCTGCCTTTCTCACACTCTGGAGCAGCGGTGAGAACGAGGGCCACGCACTCCCACGTCTGAGGGTGTGAGCTGAGGAACCTGGAGGCCGCCGAGAGCCGCCCAGCCCTGCCCCACTCACAGCGCCCACCTCCCCCTGCGGAGCGAGCAGGGGTGTGACTGTGTGTGCAGTCACCTCGCTGTCTGTCATGTGCCCCTAGGGTGGGAGGCAGGGGACGGAGGCAAGTGGCAGGGGTGCCCATAAGTGGCGCAGTGACCAAGGAGCCCCTGGCGTCCCACCACCGTGTACAGGCCCAAAGAAAAGAAGTTAGGGGCCAGTGGCTCACGGTGGCCCCAGCCCAGACTCTCCCCCTTCTGCAGTCCCCAGAACCCAGACAGAGGGAAGGCCCCTGGAGCCCCTCCACAGAGGGACAGGCTCCCAGAGGCCGCGGAGCCTCCAAGCAGGGAAGGTTCACTTCCCCACAATGTATTTAATCAGCTTTCACAGGACTGGGAGCTCACGACAGACTCGTGGTCTGTGACCTTAACCTACACGTGTGGCCCAAGGAGGCTCCCAGGGGACAGGTGGGACTTAACAGGCTCAGGGACTGCGCTGGGGTCATAGCAAGTCTCACGTGCTATCAGCCTTGCTCACCCCAGAGCCTGGAGGGGGAAAAGGCCAGCAGACAGGATGTGTCACCCAGCGGGCGGGAAGTGACCTGTGGAGAACGAGGGTGCCGTCAGCTTCCCCCCCCCCCGGCCCGTCCACACAGGAAACCAGGGAGACAGGAGCAATTCTACAGAGCAATTTGGGGCTCGGTGCCACAGTCTCTCCCATGGTGGAGAGTCCTGCTCCAGGAGGGTCCCCTGATCCAGGTGACAGCTTGAATGGCCCTGCCCTATGCCTGTTAGGACCCCAACATGTGGGACCAGGACCTGCTGAGGGGGAGTGGGCGCAGGTCTGCTTGTGCTGTGGTTTCTCCCTGGAGCCCGGTCTCACCTCTGGGCCCCACCCTCCAGGGTGGACAGAGCACTGGGGGCACAGCCAGGGCCTGAGGGTGGGGCTGGGACCCAGAGCACAGAACAACCTCCAGAGCTCACGAGAGGGTGGCACAGAGTGGAGACCCTGAGCCTGGCTGCTGCCGTGTCCTCTCAGGGGCACCAAGAGGTGAGTGCTGGGTTTGAGGGTGCGGGACGCCCAAGCCACCTGTCAGGAGAAGTGACACAGAGGGACGCTGACAGAACAGCCAGAAACAAGAAGGTGCAAGTCCCTTTGCTCTTCTCCTGCTGTGAGGTGCAGAAAGGCAAGCAATGGAGGGCCCCCCGCTAAGAGTCCCCAACAGAGGGACCCACACTCACTCCACACGGGCACACACAATGACCCCACACGGGGACCCACGCTGATTCCACACGGGGACTCACGCTGATTCCACACCGGAACCCACACTCACCCCACACGGGGACCCACACAGGGACCTCTCAGAGATAATACACAGACTTCACAGAGACCTCTCACAGGAGCCTTATACAGAGCCTTCTCTGAGAAGAGAAATCTCAAGAGACCTGCATACAGTTCCATTGTAGCTTTATGTTTCTTTTGCTTGAGATCACTAAGCTTCATGGATGTATGGATTTACAGTTTGAAAAACTTCCATTCATTATTTCTTTAAATTTTCTCCCCTACTCCCTCACACTCCTATAGGAACTCCAATTACATATTTATCTGACCGCTTGACATTGCTGTACCATTTGCTGTTCATTGCTTATCTTTCCTCTGATTTGTTCCTATGTCTTTTCTGTAGAAACAGATAATGTGCTGTTTAATCCCATCTATTTTATTTTTTATATCAAGCATTGTAGTTTTCATCTGCATCTAGAAGTTCAGTTTGAATCTTTTGTTTTATCTTTCATGCTTCTACTTAACTTTTTGAATCTGGAATACAGTGATAACGACGGTATGGAATACAGTGATAAGGACTGTATTAATACCCTTCTAACACCTGTGTCAGATTAGCAACAATTAAAATTTTTTTTTTCCAGACATGCCATGTGGCTTGTGGGATTTAATTCCTGACCAGGGATCGAAACCAGGTCCTCCGCAGGGAGAGCATGGAGTCCCAACAACTGGTCTGCCAGGGAATTACCAAGTTAGCAGCAATTTTAACTGATTTATTTTGTTCCTCATGGGTCCCATTTTCTTGTCAAATCTGGTCATTTTTAATGGGATTGCAGACTTGCTGGGTGGTGGATATTTTGTAGACATATAAATATTCTTGAGCTTGGTTCTGAGATGTATTTATGTCATCTGTAAAGTGTTTGATCTTTTCGTGTTTTGCCATGAAGATTTGTGAAGTGAGATGAGAGGAAGGCTCATCTTTGGTCCATCTTATACTGAACCAAGGGCCAGCCATGGCCAAGCACCTCCACCTAAGGGAGCAGCACCAACTTGGTGAGGACTTTCTGCCAGGTAGGGACGTACTCCCCTTGCTCTCTTGCGGTGACTCCATCTAATAAGCTCCCCACACTTATCCTGAACACAAACCCAAGAGCAGAGTAGAGGGTTTTTTATTTCTTTCTCCCTGCTGTCAATCCAGCATCTGGAAGAACAGGTGTCACACAACAGGTTATAAGAATTACAAAGAATAAATAATAAAAACACAGAAAAGATATTTTATATATATAGTATATGATTATATATACTTTATCTCTATTATTTATCTTTATGTTAAAGTCTATCATGACTTATTTAATATAGCTCCACCAGAATTTTTGTGCTCATTATGTTTAATTCCTTATAAGGTGTAGAGGTTTTCTGGGTCTGCCATAACAACAAAGTGTAGACTGGGTGTTTAAGCAAGAGAAATGTATTTTCTTACACTTTGAGAGGCTACAAGTTCATAACCAAAGTGTCAGTAAATTGGTTTCTTCTGTGGCATCTCTGCTTGGCTTGCAGATGGTCTCAAGCTAAGGAGAGATGAAATATATTTGACATATAACATTGAAATATATTTGACATATTTTAATTGAAATATATTTCAATTTTAATTGAAATATAGGACATAGAACATTGTGTAAATTTAAGTTGTAAAACATGTTGATTTGGTAGATTTAGGTATTGTAATATGATTGCCATTGTAGTTACAATTAGCACCTTGATCATGTCACATAATTATCATTTCTTTTTGGTGATTGTGATTATTAAGATCTAGTCTTTTAGCAAGTTTGATGACTATGATACAATACTGTTGTTTATATTCATGATATTGTGCTTTCGGTCTCTGGGACTTTTTTAGTGTTGCCCTCTTACTGTCTCTTCATATGGTCTTTCTTCTGTATGTATGCATTCCTTGTGTCTCCTTGCATAGCCAACGCTCCTTATAAGAACACCAGGTAGAATGGATTGGAGCTTACGTAAACAGCCTCATTTTAATGTAATTACTTCTTTGAAGGCTCTAACTCTGAATAGAGTTACATACTAAGATACTCAGGGTTAGGGCTTCAGCATATTGATTTGAGGGGTCGGGCAAAATTCAGCCCATAATAGAAGTACAAATAATGATAAATATTGAAAATCGGTAACTTGTCATTATGTGCATGAATATCCAAGATAATTAACATTAAACTAGTTGAAAAAATAAATCAGAGAATAAAGCAAAAAACATTGTTACTATATCAAAACCAACAACTTTCCCATGTGCAAATAAATACATATGACACCATATGTGAAAATGTTTCATTTGCTATAAGAATCAAGTTGAAAGAACTTAATGTTTTCCTGTATGTATATATATATATATATATATATATATATATATATATATATATATATATATATAAAACTATTAAACTACATAACGGATCTGAAGGAGAGTGAGATATACGGTAGCCAGAAGTATATTATTGGCAGACTGGATAATGTCATTATTTTACCATTGTAAAAATATTATGTCTCACTTCAATTCATAAGTATGATGCTATTCAGAACCTCAGCATGATTATTTTTAGAGATTTAGCCCTAGAAAGTTATACTGTTTCTCTTGATGAATAGCTTGTGAGAATAGCTAGGGAAATTCTGAAAATTGAGTCAAAAGATTTGATTATCATAGTTAAATCTATAAGAAAGCTAAAGTAATGAACACATTGTGTAAATGGTGCATTGATAGATAGACCAAGGGAACAACAACACCAAAAACCTATCAATAGATCCAAATATATAATGGAATTTTATATGTAATATAAGTTGGTTTCCAGAATAATAAAAAGGACTCTGGTCTCAGAACCTATTTGTATAAAAAATTTGGAACTTGTAACTCTCACACATCCAGTAAAAAAATGCCCAATGGAAATATGTAGATGTAAATCATCTATTTGATTGGCCTCTGTAATAACTATTTATCAAAGAACAGTGAAATCCTGTATTGGAATAGGGAAAAGGGGAGTGGAACTCTCATGTAATGTGACCCAAATGTCCTTCCTGACCAAACTTCAGTCAGGTTCCTCTAAACCCTCTTTTGGACTAAGCCTTGACCTTAGCATTCCATATCCATCCCCTCCTTGACAGGTGTACATAGTCCAGTTTTAGCAAGAATCCTGCTAAGTCAGTTTAGATAGAATCTTCATCCTTGAGCCTCATCCCTCACCTTTGACATCTAAGCACTTGGCCTCTCTTGAGCAAGAATCTCGTTAGGTCAGGTTAATAAGAATCCCTCTACTTTTGAAGTCTCCTTCTAGTCATTTTCCATCCACATATTCCCTCACTTTGCTCATCAGCTCTAAGTCCCCAGCTTTCTTTGCTGTATTTGGAGTTAAGTCTGATCTCTCTCCCCTATTGTAATTTTCTTGAAAAAAGTCTTACTGTTTTACTAAGTGTCAGAACAGCTTTTTCTTTCACAAATCCTAGTGGGAGTATAAATTAGCATAGCTTCTTTGATGGCCTGTTGTTAACATCTACCAACTGTCACGTATCTGTTTTAATTTAGCAATTATATATTTTGGAATTTGTATTGCAGAAATAATGCAAATATGCAAAGAAGTATAGACACAAATATTTACTGCACATTTACAATAAGGAAATTTGGAAACAGACTATAAACATCCATGTGAAAGGTTTTTATTAAGTAAATCATATACCCCTCCAATACAATTTCATGCAGCCAAGAAAAAGTATGATGTATGTATGGTCAGGCCGCTCAAAATGCCTGTTCTCTTGCTCTTTGTACCTCTCCTGCTTGACCAGTGCTTGCTTCACCTACACCCTACTCAGAAGAATAACCTTCCTGCATACTTGCCCCATGCCCCAACCAATGATTGTCCTAGCTTTAGAGCAGAACATCTCCACGCAGATAGCTTATCACAGGGGCAGTGAAAATCATGTAGCTCTGTTGGTCTCCCTGGTAACTGATGAGCCAATCTGAGGTCAAGTCCCCCTATAACTGGTATCTTCCCCCCAAGCCCTGCTAGGGAAGACTGCTGCCATGTCCTTTCCATGGTCTGCTGCCACAGGGTGGGATGTCACTCAAGGACCACACTTAGGACATGTAAGATCCCACACCCATTAAATCACTGATGTCTCTGTGGCTGATTTGGGGCTCTTTTTTCATTCTTTCAAGCCTGTGTGTTGCAGCCCAGCTATGTAGTTTTAAATGGTTTGACTGGATAATATGACTACACTTTAATTGAGTCTACATGAATTGTAAAAAGTGGAAAAAGAAAAGCTCCTATTTGAAAAATGTATTTGTGTAGCGGACTGCACTGCATAAGGTTGAGGCTAATGAACATTGGTTACGTTTGGGAAGGAGATGCAGAGTGGAAACTTCCTCCAATAATCCCATCAAGCACTATGCTTTTGATTAAACTGACCCCGTGTTTTTGTATAATTTAAAACAAATGTTGAAATATATTTGTCTACATTAAAGAACACAGAAAATACTCCATAAAGTGTTTAAGGAATAATGATGTTTCAACAGCCTTGCTCAGGTCAGAATTGGAGGTGTATGAAAAAAGAATCGCAAACAATATTGAGTATTTTGATAGGCCCATGTCATGAGGAGGGCCATCTGGTTTGCATAAAACAAACATGGCATGGCTGTCAGTTCATTATACTTTCATATTTACCTTTAACGTTAGGAGTTCGTGGATTTTTACATAGGAAATGATTGCCAAATGCAAGTTTATGTACCTGATGCATAGTGAAGCCAAACCAACAAAACCGTCAAAGTTTGGAGCAGGTAAAGATTTATTCCAAAGACCAAGCAAGGAGAACTGGTGGCTCATGCTCAAAAGACCGGAACCCCTGGATGATTTTTTGTGGAAGAGGTTTTATAGGCACAATGTGGGGCGAAGCCTGTAGGATGTGTGACTTTGGTTGGTAATGAGGTGACTGGGTGGTGTTTAGGAATATTGTGCTCAATCTGAAGTTAGCATCCTCCAGCAGAGTGGGGGCTTTCGATCCTGCACATTTTGTTATGCATAACAAGACGCACACCTAGATATTGCTATGTCTATCCCTTGGGGAGGAAACAGGTCCCCGTTTTAGAGCTGCCCTATAGTTTTTGACTGCCCCTCCTTTGTTTCTGTATTTTCTCTTCTTCCTTATTAGTAACTGTCAGACTCTGTCCTTTGGAACTCAGCAACGACAGTCTAGGAGCTGAAACCGTTTCCCTCCAAAGGAGCAGAGGACAGGGAAAGGCTTTTGTATCCAGAAAGGCCCTGCAGCATCCTGCTTGGTTTGAAAATGGTAATAAATGAAAACAGAAGTCTGTCCCATGATGACGAAATGAGTGAACTCACTTTTGAGAAAATATGCTATTTGTCCTTCACGAAGGATGCCCTCTTGATGCCAAGTAGGTTAATGAATGCAGAGACGGAAAATTCTGTTCCGTGAGGAGGATATTTTCTTGGGAGTGTCAGGGTCTAGCAATTTGGAAAATATGATTTCAGCTACGAGCTTTCCTAGTTTTGCCCTGGGAACCAGGTATACAGATGGCCTAAGAGCCACAGTGTGGACATGATCTTGGAGAGGCAGCAGTGAGTGGTGGCATGAAGTGAGATCTTAATTCCCTGCCCAGGAATGGAACCTGGGCAGCCTGGATGAAAACCAGGAATCCTAGCCACCACACGCCCGGCTCTTGCCCCCAGTGCTCACGGAGGCAAAAAGTGTAAAAAACAGGTACAAAGTTTATTATTAGAGACACTGCACCCAGAGAAACAGTTTGTTTAGTTAAGACAGAAGCAAGGCAGACATGCACATCTGGATAGAAGAAAGGGTGTGGGCGTCCCCCCCAATGAGGAGGAGCTCAGTAAAGAGGTTGTTAAATCATTTCTATAGGGCAGTTCTTCTGGGTCTTTGTGTACCTTTGGCAATTATCTGGTTTCTTCTTCTACACCTGACCTGCCCTAGGACCCTGCCCAATAATATGCCTGTGCAACTTTTTTCCAAGGTGGATTTCAGCCCTGAGGCCTACGAGAGGGCCTTAGCATCACATATTCTGGGGTGGTGCCCCCTCCTTTTGGACCCCCAAGGAACCTTTCTGCACATGTGCAATGTCTCCCTTGGCCCAAGGATGGGAAATATATGACCTCTTGATCCTTTACTCAAACAAGGGTTAGCCCCTCTCTGTTCCTGCCATGACGTTATCTTAAGGTGTCCACAGGAGACAAAGCCTGGCTATTTACCCTGTTTCTGCTGTTACTTCCATTTCAGAGAGCAAACAGGAGGCTGATTTTAAATGTCTAAACTGAAGCCCATCTATCTCCTGTGTCAGCAAATGTAAAGAGGAGACTAAGTTGTAAGTGTGGGAAGCCCACTTTTTCCTGCCCCATGAAATGTAAACGGGAGGTCAGTTGTGAATGCCTGGCTTGGGGCCCATCTATCTCCTGCCTCAGACACACACCCAATCAGGGGTCTCGGGACCCCTGGGACCCCAGGACCCTGGGACAAGCATTTCCCCTCGTATTTCTGCTTGGGAGTACTAAATTGATTGCTTGGTTCACGGTCAACCCAGGGTGCAGGGGGCCTAGGGACATGTAGTCTTCCTCTCCCTCTTAACTCTTCCTGGTCTTCAGCGGCTTCCTCTGCGCATGTGCAACGTAGGCCCCACCTCATCCGTTCCGCCCACAGAGGCCTCGAGGTTTGAAGAAACTTTAGCTTTGGTCGTGGCGGTTGGAGGACTTCGCGAGGCCTGGAACTTTGCTGAGAGTGGAGTTCTTGTGGTGGGGGTGGAAGTGGTACGTCTTGGGCTGTCCTCTGGCCCAGGCGGGACTGCAGTGCCCGGGTCTGGCCTGGACCTCGGCCCTGGGAAGGTGGGTGGGGCGATCCCGGTTCGGGCCTCGTGGTCTCGGGGGCAGGTGGAGCTGAGACCGTTAGGAGCGGGGAAGGTGCGTGTGGGGACGGAATGGCTGGCCCCGCCGGCGTCTGACGTGGCGGGGCCAGTGGGAGGGAAAGCGCGGTGGTGACGCTGGCCGTGAAAGCGGGCCGGAAAGTGCGGGCGGAGGGTGTGCTGGGCAGCCCTGCTCTGGAGCGGGAGAGACCCGGTCAGTTACCGCTGTGTCACGTGTACTGTGGGCGGGAGAAGTAACTTGGGGACGAGTCAGGTCTGCAAAGGAGGCTATGAATAATGCCTGCTTCATGGCGTTGTTCTGAGAATTCGATGTGGTGTCATTTGGAAAAAGAGCCAAGTGCCAGGTACTAACTGGCGAAAAAGTGATAGTAGATGTTGTTATTTAGAAGGCACTTTGTTCTTTTCATGGGGTGGTTTACAGAAGCCTCCCAATTATCTCGTGATAGCGGTATGAGCATCTGCATTCAACACGTTAAGCAAAAAGCAGATCCGAGTCTCAGGGTGGTGAGGTGGTCCCGAGTTTGAGAGTGCCGGTGACTTCTCCAGGCTCACCTGGATTGTGACAGAGCCCGGAGTCCACAGTCGTTCATACCGTTAAGTCATCAGAAGAAACTTATCAAGAGTCCCTTTTGAGAAACTTCAGCCCACTAGAGAGTAGTAACTTTAAAACTTTGCCATAAAGCACCGCTTCCTTTTTATTGGGCGTTCTGTGGCTTCTCTAATTCAAGGGGTAAGCCGTTTTTCTAGGAAAATAGATAAAGGATGCAGCCGGTGTCTCCTTTTTTTACTGTTAATGTTAATGAAGTAGTGTCATCCTTTGCTGTACTTCAATCATCTGTTGTTCATGTTTTGTTTGTATTTAATTAAATCAATTGAAATCCATAGACAATTATTTTTACCAAATGAGAGTGGTCGATTGAAGCCCCGTGATCATTTCAGCCTGCTAGATGGACGGATGGTGTTTCTACAGGGTCTTTCCCTTTGCCTATTCAAGGGCTAAAGGGATGCTGTAGGGAGGCTGTTTCTCAGCTGGGCTGCTGATGTGATTGGGAGGTGAATATAGGAACTGTAAGGCAGGCCAGGTGTCCTGACAGTGTCCTTTTTCTGTCCCCACAGCCGAATGTTCAGTCTTCTGCACCTTCCTAAGCGCTACAGAAAATGAACATATCTGAGGTCAGCTCTTTATTCATTTCCCACTTTGTGGTGGGATGGATTTAACCCTTGATTTCAGATTGCTCTCAGCCTGTTTTATGCAGTCTTTATCAATGTGAGTTATTTTCCTTTTAGGATTAGTTTGCTAAGATTTTCCTTGAGTCAGGAATGTACACTCAGTTATATTGACTTATACTGAGTATCTTTTGGTACGTATTATAGTAAAGGTATAGCTTATTTTCTTTAATCTGGCAGTTTTAGAGGTAGCTGAAATGGATTTTAGAACGTTAACTTACTCTTGAATTCCTGTGCGGATGCTACTTGGTAATGGGTTCTAGTTTTTTGTTTTTGATTTTATATACTAAATAGTGTGATTTGTAAATAAGCATATTTTTTTATCTCTTTCTATCTCTATGCACTTTAATTTCTTTTTCAGTCAGGCTGGGATTTAATGTGAAAGAATTCACTTGCTCACTGCTAAGTATGATGTTAGTCATATCCCTTAATAGCGTCTCATTGTCAGATCTTTTCTTTCCTTCCTATTCCTACTGCTCTAAAATTAGTATCATTTCTTCCTTAAAAATTCACACGAGAATTCACTACAGAAACAATGTGGACCTGAAGATTTCTTTGTCAGAATTTTTTTTAATAACTATTTTATTGAGGTACAATTCTTGTAACCAAAATTCACCCTTTTAATTTGTACAGTTCATTGCTTTTTAAAAAATATGTTCACAGAGATGTGGAATTATCACCACTATTTAATTTTAGAATAATTTCATCACCCTCAAAGAAACCTGTACTGTTTAGTATTCCCTCTCCATTCCTGCTCCCAAGCTCCTAGGAACTACTAATCTACTCTTTGTCTTTAGAGATTTGCTTATTTTGGAGGTTTTGTATAAATGGAATCACCAAATATGTACCCTTTGGTGAATAGCTTCTTTCATTTAGCATGACCTTTTGAAGGTTGATGATCAGTTTTGTACGATGTATCAGGAATCCAATTCAGTTTCTGGCGAAGCTAATATTTAGTGGTATGGATAGATCACATTTGATCAGTTGATCAGTTGATCGACATTTGTTGTTTCTGTTTTGACTGTTATGAATAATACTGTCATGAGCAGTTGTGTAAACATTTTTGGGTGTACCCAGTTTTCCAATCTACTTTATATATACTTAGAATGGAATTGCTGGGTGATAACGTAACTGTTCAACACATTTAGAAACTGCCAGAACCATTTTCCAAGGCAGCAGAGCTATTTTACCACCCCATCAGCAATGAATGAGGGTTGCAGTTTTCCCACAATGACCGTTAATAATTGTTATTGTCCGTATTTTCTTAAAAGCCCTCCTGGTGAGTGTGAAGTGGGATTTTATTATGGTCATGATTTGCATCTCCCTCATGTTGAGTATCTTTTCGTGTTCTAATTTTTTATAGGCTGTTTGTATATATTCCTTGAAGAAATGTCTGTTCACATTCATCCTCTGTTTATAAATTGGGTTATTTGTCATTTCGTTGTTGACTTGTAAGATTTCTTATATGATTTGGATACAAGCCTCGTTATCAGTTAAATTTTTGTAAATATTTTCTCCCATGTTGTGGGTTGCTTTCACTTGCTTCATGGAGTTCTTCGAAGCACGAAAGTTTTTTATTTTGATAATATCTAGTTGATCTATTTTTCTTTTGTTTGCTTTTGTCAAACCTAAGAAAACTTTGCCTAACCAGAAATCAAAAATATTTATTCCTCTTTTTTTCTACATTTTTTTACCATTTTAGTCTTTCCATTTAGGTCTGTTACTCATTTCGAGTTAATTTTTGTAGGTGGTGTGAGGCAGAGGTACAACTTCATTCTTTTGCATGTGAATATTCAGGTGTTCTAAAACTATTTATTGAAAAGAGTATTATTTTTCTAATTGAATTGTAGCACCCTTGTTGAAATTCAATTGTCCATAAATGTAAGGGTTTATTTCTGGCCTCTCAGTTGTATTCCATTGCACTTTTAAGGTTTTTTTTTTTTTGTATGATGTCTCTTCTTATATCTTAGTAGCATAGTATGATATTGTGATGTATAAGAAAGACATATTTGGTCTTCATCCCTGTTCCTGGCACAGAGTTCCTAAAAGCCTTGCAAATTTCTAAGTAATAAGAGAGATTAATTGTCTTTTGTTCTTCATAACAAGCCACTTCAACCAAGCTTGAATTCATGTTAATGAGGTGACTTTTAGAACCCCCCTGAGGATGTAGGCTTGTTGCCAGGGATACCAATCAAGCCATTAGAGGATTGTGACTTTAAGGCTCACCCCTTGACCTCTAGGGAGGTGGTGGGGAGCTGGAGGTTCACTTAATTACTAATAGCAATTATTCCTAGATAATGAAGCCTCCATACAAATCTCTGAACTATGGAGAGCTTTGGAGAGATTTGGTGTTGGTGAACACGTGGAGGTGCTGGGATGGTCATGCTCCTGGAGTGGGCATAGAAGTACTGCCCTTTGCAGCTTTTTCATCGGGCTATTTCTGCGTTGTATACTTTGTAATAAACCTGGCAATCTAGTAAGTAGACTGTTTTCCTGAGTTCTGTGAGCCATTCTAGCAAATTAACTGCACCTGAGGATGAGACTGTCCCATTTAGAGCAAGTTGGTCAACAGCATAGATAGCAAGCTGGACTTGTAATTGGCATCTGAAAGTGTAAGGAGGGTCAGTATTGTCGAACTGAACTTCTAACTTGTTAGATGTGTTGCAGAGTCCAGGTAGGTAGAGTCAGGACTGAATTGAATTATAGGACCCTCTGCTGGTGTCGCAGAATTGTTTGGTAATGGGAAAAACGTCTACACGTTCAGTGACCAGCAGTGAAATAGTATTGAGAATACAGAAGTGTTCTGTGACTAGAGTGTTCCAGTAATATAGGGGAGAAACAGGAGTGTTTTCTGTAAACATTGAGTAATGGAAATTGAAAGGTGAGAGCCCTCTAACTTTGCTTTATCAAGATTATTTTAGCTATCCTGGATAACTTGCATTTCAATATGAATTTTAAGATTAGTTTGTCAATTTCTGTAAAAGAATAGAGCTGTAATTTTGATAGGGGTTGCGTTGAATGTGTAGCTCAATTTCGGTAGTATTGCCGTCTCGACAGTACTAACTTTTCTGATCCTTGGATATGAGGTGTGTGTCTTTCCATGTATTTAGGTCTTTTATTTTTAATTTTTAAATATTTTACTGTCCTAACTGCCACTTTATTGTTGTGTATTTCTATAAACATATGAAAATGTGAACTTTATATTTGTTTTTATTTAAACTTTTTATTTTATATTGGAGTACAGTTGATTAATGATGTTGTGTAAGTTTCAGGTGTACAGCAAAGTGATTCAGTTATACATGTATCTATTCGTTTTCAAAATCTTTTCCCATTTAGGTTGTTACATAATATTGAGCAGAGTTCTGTGCTGTAGAATAGGTCCTTGTTGGTGATCCGTTTTTAATATAGCAGTGTGTATAGGGAGTTTGGGATTAACATCTTTAGGTCTTTGCAAATTTACTTCAATGACGCTTTGTTGCTTTAAGTGGGTAAGTTTTATACTTTTGTTAAATGTATTCTAAGTATTTTATTCTGTTTGATGCTATCATAAGGGGAATTGTTTTCCTTATTTCATTTTCGGCTTGTTCATTGCTAGTGTATAGAAGTACAACTGATTTTTGCATACCTATCTTCTATTCTGCAACCTTGGTTAACTTGGTTATTAGCTTTATTTATTTAGTTTTTGGACTCCTTAGGATTTTCTAAACTCTGATTTGGTTTAACTTGCCCTTCTTTTTCTTGCTTTTTTATGATAAAATTTAAGCTCATGAATTGAGGCTTTGTTTTTCTCTTCTAGTGTAGGCATAAGGCTCTATATTTTCCTTTGAAAACTGCTTTAGCTGCATCACACTTTTTTTTTTTTTTTTTGGCTGCACCATGCAGCATGTGGGATCTTAGTTTCCTGACCAGGGATTGAACCCGCGCCCCCTGCAGTAGAAGCTTGGAATCTTAGTCACTGGACTGCCAGGGATGTCCCTGCACACATAGATTTTGATGTTGTGTTTCTATGTTCACTTAATCCAAGATATTTTTTTAAGTGTCCTGTGACTTTAAAAAATATATATATTTATTGATTGATTGATTTTGGCTGCCTCAGTTCTTAGTTGCGGCATGCAGGATCTTTCATGTGGTGTGTGGGCTTCTCTCTAGTTGTGATGTGTGGGCTCAGTAGTTGAGGTGCTTGGGCCTAGTTGTCCCATGGCATGTGGTATCTTAGTTCCCCGACCAGGGATCAAACTCGCATCCTCTGCATTGGAAGCTGGGTTTTTAACCACTGGACTGCTGAGGAACTCCCGTCCTGTGACTTCCTTTTGTGTGTGTGTGTGTGTGTGTGTGTGTGTGTGTGTGTGTGTGTGTGTGTGATTTTTAAAAATTTTTATTATTATTATTTTTTATACAGCAGGTTCTTATTAGTTGTCAATTTTATATACATCAGTGTATACATGTCAAACCCAATCGCCCAATTCATCACACCGCCCCCACCCCCACTGGCACTTTTCCCCCTTGGTGTCCATACGTTTGTTCTCTATGTCTGTGTCTCAATTTCTGCCTGGCAAACCAGTTCATCTGTTTTTTTCCTATGTCTTTTCTGTAGAAATATATAATGTGCTGTTTAATCCCATCTATTTTATTTTTTATATCAAGCATTGTAGTTTTCATCTCCATCTAGAAGTTCAGTTTGAATCTTTTGTTTTATCTTTCATGCTTCTACTTAACTTTTTGAATCTATGGAATACAGTGATAACGACTGTATGGAATACAGTGATAATGACTGTATTAATACCCTTCTAACTCCTGTGTCAGATTAGCAACAATTAAAAAAAATTTTTTTTTCCAGACATGCCATGTGGCTTGTGGGATTTAGTTCCTGACCAGGGATCGAACCCAGGTCCTCCACAGGGAGAGCATGGAGTCCCAACAACTGGTCTGCCAGGGAATTACCAAATTAGCAGCAATTTTAACTGATTTATTTTGCTCCTCATGGGTCCCATTTTCTTCTCAAATCTGGTCATTTTTCATTGGATTACAGACTTGCTGGGTGGTGGATATTTTGTAGACATGTAAATATTCTTGAGCTTGGTTCTGAGATGTATTTATGTCATCTGTAAAGTGGTTGATCTTTTCGTGTTTTGCCATGAAGATTTGTGAAGTGAGATGAGAGGAAGGCTCATCTTTGGTCTATCTTATAGTGAACCAAGGGCCAGCCATGACCAAGCACCTCCACCTAAGGGAGCAGCACCAACTTGGTGAGGACTTTCTGCCAGGTAGGGACATACTCCCCTTGCTCTCTTGCTGTGACTCCATCTAATAGGCTCCCCACACCAATCCTGAACACAAACCCAAGAGCAGAGTAGCGGGATTTTTATTTCTTTTTCCCTGCTGTCAATCCAGCGTCTGGAAAAACAGGTGTCACACAACAGGTTATAAGAATTACAAAGAATAAATAATAAAAACACAGAAAAGATAGTTATATATATTATATATCTAGTATATGCTTATATATACTTCATATCTATTATTTATGTTTATGTTAAAGTCTATCATGACTTAGTTAATCTAGCTCCACCCGACGTTTTGTGCTCTTTATGTTTAATTCATTATAAGGTGTATAGGTTTGCTGGGTCTGCCATAACAACAAAGTGTAGACTGGGTGTTTAAGCAAGAGAAATGTATTTTCTTACACTTTGAGAGGCTACAAGTTCATAATCAAAGTGTCAGTAAATTGGTTTCTTCTGTGGCATCTCTGCTTGGCTTGCAGATGGTCTCAAGCTAAGGAGAGATGAAATATATTTGACATATAACATTGAAATATATTTGATATATTTTAATTGAAATATATTTCAATTCTAATTGAAATATATGACATATAACATATAAATTTAAGTTGTAAAACCTGTTGATTTGGTAGATTTAGGTATTGTAATATGATTGCCATTGTAGTTACAGTTAGCACCTTGATCATGTCACATAATTATCATTTCTTTTTGGTGATTGTGATAGTTAAGATCTAGTCCTTTAGCAAGTTTGGTGACTATAATACACTACTGTTGTTTATATTCATGATATTGTGCTTTAGGTCTCTGAGACTTTTTTAGTGTTGCCCTCTTACTGTGTCTTCATATGGTCTTTCTTCTGTATGTGTGCATTGCTTGTGTCTCCTAGCATAGCCAAAGCTTCTTATGAGAACACCAGGTAGAATGGATTAGAGCTTACCTAAACAGGCTCATTTTAATGTAATTACTTCTTTGAAGGCTCTAACTCTGAATAGAGTTACATTCTAAGGTACTCAGGGTTAGGGCTTCCGCATATCGATTTGAGGGGTAGGGCAAAATTCAGCCCATAATAGAAGTACAAATAATGATAAATATGGAAAATCAGTGATTTGTCATTATGTGCATGAACATCAAAGGTAATTAACATTAAACTAGTTGAAAAAACAAATCAGAGAATAAAGAAAAAACATTGTTACTATATCAAAACCAACAACTTTCCCATGTGCAAATAAATACATATTACACCATATGTGAAAATGTTTCATTTACTATAAGAGTCAAGTGGAAAGAACTTAATCAATGTTTTCCTATATGTGTGTATATATATATACATATATATATAACTATTAAACTACGTAAGGGATCTAAAGGAGAGTGAGATATACAGTGGCCAGAAGTATTTTATTGGCAGACTGGATAATATCATTATTTTAGCATTGTAAAAATATGATGTTTCACTTCAGTTCATAAGTATGATGCTATTCAGAACGTCAGCATGATTATTTTTTGCTATTTGGCCCTAGAAAGTTATACTGTTTCTCTTGACGAATAGCTGGTGAGAATAGCTAGGGAAATTCTGAAAATTGAGTCAAAAGATTTGATTATCATAGTTAAATGTATAAGAAAGCTAAAGTAATGAACACATTGTGTAAATGGTGCATTGATAGATAGACCAACGGGACAACAACAACAACAAAAATCTATCAATAGATCCAAATATATAATGGAATTTTATATGTAATATAAGTTGGTTTCCAGAATAATAAAAAGGACTCTGGTCTCAGAACCAATTTGTATAAAAAATTTGGAACTTGTAACTCTCACACATCCAGTAAGAAAATGCCCAATGGAAATATGTAGATGTAAATCATCTATTTGATTGGCCTCTGTAATAACTATTTATCAAAGAACAGTGAAATCCTGTATTGGAATAGGGATGAGGGGAGTGGAACTCTCATGTATTGGGACCCAAATGTCCTTCCTGACCAAACTTCAGCCAGGTTCCTCTAAACCCTCTTTTGGACTAAGCCTTGACCTTAGCATTCCATATCCATCCCCTCCTTGACAGGTGTACATAGTCCAGTTTTAGCAAGAATCCTGTTAAGTCAGTTTAGATAGAATCTTCATCCTTGAGCCTCATCCCTCACCTTTGACATCTAAGCACTTGGCCTCTCTTGAGCAAGAATCTCGTTAGGTCAGTTTAGTAAGAATCCCTCTACTTTTGAAGTCTCCTTCTAATCATTTTCCATCCATATATTCCCTCACTTTGCTCATCAGCTCTAAGTCCCCAGCTTTCATTGCTGTATTTGGAGTTAAGTCTGTTCTCTCTCCCCTATTGTAATTTTCTTGAAAAAAGTCTTACTGTTTTACTAAGTGTCAGAACAGCTTTTTCTTTCACAAATCCTAGTGGGAGTATAAATTAGCATAGCTTCTTTGACGGCCTGTTGTTAACATCTACCAACTTTTATGTATCTGTTTTAATTTAGCAACTGTATATTTTGGAATTTGTATTGCAGAAATAATGCAAATACACAAAGAAGTATAGACACAAATGTTTACTGCACATTTACAATAATGAAATTCGGAAACAGACTATAGACATCCATGTGAAAGGTTTTTATTAAGTAAATCATATACCCCTGCAATACAATCTCATGCAGCCAAGAAAAAGTATGATGTATGTATGGTCAGGCCGCTCAAAATGCCTGTTCTCTTGCTCTTTGTACCTCTCCTGCTTGACCAGTGCTTGCTTCACCTACACCCTACTCAGAAGAATAACCTTCCTGCATACTTGCCCCATGCCCCAACCAATGATTGTCCTAGCTTTAGAGCAGAACATCTCCACGCAGATAGCTTATCACAGGGGCAGTGAAAATCATGTAGCTCTGTTGGTCTCCCTGGTAACTGATGAGCCAATCTGAGGTCAAGTCCCCCTATAACTGGTATCTTCCCCCCAAGCCCTGCTAGGGAAGACTGCTGCCATGTCCTTTCCGTGGTCTGCTGCCACAGGGTGGGATGTCACTCAAGGACCACACTTAGGACATGTAAGATCCCACACCCATTAAATCACTGATGTCTCTGTGGCTGATTTGGGGCTCTTTTTTCATTCTTTCAAGCCTGTGTGTTGCAGCCCAGCTATGTAGTTTTAAATGGTTTGACTTGATAATATGACTACACTTTAATTGAGTCTACATGAATTGTAAAAAGTGGAAAACGAAAAGCTCCTATTTGAATAATGTATTTGTGTAGCGGACTGCACTGCATAAGGTTGAGGCTAATGAACATTGGTTACGTTTGGGAAGGAGATGCAGAGTGGAAACTTCCTCCAATAATCCCATCAAGCACTATGCTTTTGATTAAACTGACCCCGTGTTTTTGTATAATTTAAAACAAAATGTTGAAATATATTTGTCTACAGTAAAGAACACAGAAAATACTCCATAAAGTGTTGAAGGAATAATGATTTTTTCAACAGCCTTGCTCAGGTCAGAATTGGAGGTGTATGAAAAAAGAATCGCAAACAATATTGAGTATTTTGATAGGCCCATGTCATGAGGAGGGCCATCTGGTTTGCATAAAACAAACATGGCATGGCTGTCAGTTCATTATACTTTCATATTTACCTTTAACGTTAGGAGTTCGTGGATTTTTACATAGGAAATGATTGCCAAATGCAAGTTTATGTACCTGATGCATAGTGAAGCCAAACCAACAAAACCGTCAAAGTTTGGAGCAGGTAAAGATTTATTCCAAAGACCAAGCAAGGAGAACTGGTGGCTCATGCTCAAAAGACCGGAACCCCTGGATGATTTTTTGTGGAAGAGGTTTTATAGGCACAATGTGGGGCGAAGCCTGTAGGATGTGTGACTTTGGTTGGTAATGAGGTGACTGGGTGGTGTTTAGGAATATTGTGCTCAATCTGAAGTTAGCATCCTCCAGCAGAGTGGGGGCTTTCGATCCTGCACATTTTGTTATGCATAACAAGACGCACACCTAGATATTGCTATGTCTATCCCTTGGGGAGGAAACAGGTCCCCGTTTTAGAGCTGCCCTATTGTTTTTGACTGCCCCTCCTTTGTTTCTGTATTTTCTCTTCTTCCTTATTAGTAACTGTCAGACTCTGTCCTTTGGAACTCAGCAACGACAGTCTAGGAGCTGAAACCGTTTTCCTCCAAAGGAGCAGAGGACAGGGAAAGGCTTTTGTATCCAGAAAGGCCCTGCAGCATCCTGCTTGGTTTGAAAATGGCAATAAATGAAAACAGAAGTCTCTCCCATGATGAGGAAATGAGTGAACTCACTTTTGAGAAAATATGCTATTTGTCCTTCACAAAGGATGCCCCCTAAATGCCAAGTAGGTTAATGAATGCAGAGACGGAAAATTCTGTTCCGTGAGGAGGATATTTTCTTGGGAGTGTCAGGGTCTAGCAATTTGGAAAATATGATTTCAGCTACAAGCTTTCCTAGTTTTGCCCTGGGAACCAAGTATACAGATGGCCTACGAGCCACAGTGTGGACATGATCTTGGAGAGGCAGCAGTGAGTGGTGGCATGAAGTGAGATCTTAATTCCCTGCCCAGGAATGGAACCTGGGCAGCCTGGATGAAAACCAGAAATCCTAGCCACCACACGCCCGGCTCTTGCCCCCAGTGAAAAATGCATTGCTCACGGAGGAAAAACTGTAAAAAGAGGTACAAAGTTTATTATTAGAGACACAGCACCCAGAGAAACAGTTTGTTTAGTTAAGACAGAAGCAAGGCAGACATGCACATCTGGATAGAAGAAAGGGTGTGGGCGTCCCCCCCAATGAGGAGGAGCTCAGTAAAGAGGTTGTTAAATCATTTCTATAGGGCAGTTCTTCTGGGTCTTTGTGTACCTTTGGCAATTATCTGGTTTCTTCTTCTACACCTGACGTGCCCTAGGACCCTGCCCAGTAATATGCCTGTGCAACTTTTTTCCAAGGTAGATTTCAGCCCTGAGGCCTACGAGAGGGCCTTAGCATCACATATTCTGGGGTGGTGCCCCCTCCTTTTGGACCCCCAAGGAACCTTTCTGCACATGTGCAATGTCTCCCTTGGCCCAAGGATGGGAAATATATGACCTCTTGATCCTTTACTCAAACAAGGGTTAGCCCCTCTCTGTTCCTGCCATGACGTTATCTTAAGGTGTCCACAGGAGACAAAGCCTGGCTATTTACCCTGTTTCTGCTGTTACTTCCATTTCAGAGAGCAAATAGGAGGCTGATTTTAAATGTCTAAACTGAAGCCCATCTATCTCCTGTGTCAGCAAATGTAAAGAGGAGACTAAGTTGTAAGTGTGGGAAGCCCACTTTTTCCTGCCCCATGAAATGTAAACGGGAGGTCAGTTGTGAATGCCTGGCTTGGGGCCCATCTATCTCCTGCCTCAGACACACACCCAATCAGGGGTCTCGGGACCCCTGGGACCCCAGGACCCTGGGACAAGCATTTCCCCTCGTATTTCTGCTCGGGAGTACTAAATTGATTGCTTGGTTCACGGTCAACCCAGGGTGCAGGGGGCCAAGGGACATGTAGTCTTCCTCTCCCTCTTAACTCTTCCTGGTCTTCAGCGGCTTCCTCTGCGCATGTGCAACGTAGGCCCCACCTCATCCGTTCCGCCCACGGAGGCCTCGAGGTTTGAAGAAACTTTAGCTTTGGTCGTGGCGGTTGGAGGACTTCGCGAGGCCTGGAGCTTTGCTGAGAGTGGAGTTCTTGTGGCGGGGGTGGAAGTGGTACGTCTTGGGCTGTCCTCTGGCCCAGGCGGGACTGCAGTGCCCGGGTCTGGCCTGGACCTCGGCCCTGGGAAGGTGGGTGGGGCGATCCCGGTTCGGGCCTCGTAGTCTCGGGGGCAGGTGGAGCTGAGACCGTTAGGAGCGGGGAAGGTGCGTGTGGGGACGGAATGGCTGGCCCCGCCGGCGTCTGACGTGGCGGGGCCAGTGGGAGGGAAAGCGCGGTGGTGACGCTGGCCGTGAAAGCGGGCCGGAAAGTGCGGGCGGAGGGTGTGCTGGGCAGCCCTGCTCTGGAGCGGGAGAGACCCGGTCAGTTACCGCTGTGTCACGTGTACTGTGGGCGGGAGAAGTAACTTGGGGACGAGTCAGGTCTGCAAAGGAGGCTATGAATAATGCCTGCTTCATGGCGTTGTTCTGAGAATTCGATGTGGTGTCATTTGGAAAAAGAGCCAAGTGCCAGGTACTAACTGGCGAAAAAGTGATAGTAGATGTTGTTATTTAGAAGGCACTTTGTTCTTTTCATGGGGTGGTTTACAGAAGCCTCCCAATTATCTCGTGATAGCGGTATGAGCATCTGCATTCAACACGTTAAGCAAAAAGCAGATCCGAGTCTCAGGGTGGTGAGGTGGTCCCGAGTTTGAGAGCGCCGGTGACTTCTCCAGGCTCACCTGGATTGTGACAGAGCCCGGAGTCCACAGTCGTTCATACCGTTAAGTCATCAGAAGAAACTTATCAAGAGTCCCTTTTGAGAAACTTCAGCCCACTAGAGAGTAGTAACTTTAAAACTTTGCCATAAAGCACCGCTTCCTTTTTATTGGGCGTTCTGTGGCTTCTCTAATTCAAGGGGTAAGCCGTTTTTCTAGGAAAATAGATAAAGGATGCAGCCGGTGTCTCTTTTTTTTACTGTTAATGTTAATGAAGTAGTGTCATCCTTTGCTGTACTTCAATCATCTGTTGTTCATGTTTTGTTTGTATTTAATTAAATCAATTGAAATCCATAGACAATTATTTTTACCAAATGAGAGTGGTCGATTGAAGCCCCGTGATCATTTCAGCCTGCTAGATGGACAGATGGTGTTTCCACAGGGTCTTTCCCTTTGCCTATTCAAGGGCTAAAGGGATGCTGTAGGGAGGCTGTTTCTCAGCTGGGCTGCTGATGTGATTGGGAGGTGAATATAGGAACTGTAAGGCAGGCCAGGTGTCCTGACAGTGTCCTTTTTCTGTCCCCACAGCCGAATGTTCAGTCTTCTGCACCTTCCTAAGCGCTACAGAAAATGAACATATCTGAGGTCAGCTCTTTATTCATTTCCCACTTTGTGGTGGGATGGATTTAACCCTTGATTTCAGATTGCTCTCAGCCTGTTTTATGCAGTCTTTATCAATGTGAGTTATTTTCCTTTTAGGATTAGTTTGCTAAGATTTTCCTTGAGTCAGGAATGTACACTCAGTTATATTGACTTATACTGAGTATCTTTTGGTACGTATTATAGTAAAGGTATAGCTTATTTTCTTTAATCTGGCAGTTTTAGAGGTAGCTGAAATGGATTTTAGAACGTTAACTTACTCTTGAATTCCTGTGCGGATGCTACTTGGTAATGGGTTCTAGTTTTTTGTTTTTGATTTTATATACTAAATAGTGTGATTTGTAAATAAGCATATTTTTTTATCTCTTTCTATCTCTATGCACTTTAATTTCTTTTTCAGTCAGGCTGGGATTTAATGTGAAAGAATTCACTTGCTCACTGCTAAGTATGATGTTAGTCATATCCCTTAATAGCGTCTCATTGTCAGATCTTTTCTTTCCTTCCTATTCCTACTGCTCTAAAATTAGTATCATTTCTTCCTTAAAAATTCACACGAGAATTCACTACAGAAACAATGTGGACCTGAAGATTTCTTTGTCAGAATTTTTTTTAATAACTATTTTATTGAGGTACAATTCTTGTAACCAAAATTCACCCTTTTAATTTGTACAGTTCATTGCTTTTTAAAAAATATGTTCACAGAGATGTGGAATTATCACCACTATTTAATTTTAGAATAATTTCATCACCCTCAAAGAAACCCTGTACTGTTTAGTATTCCCTCTCCATTCCTGCTCCCAAGCTCCTAGGAACTACTAATCTACTCTTTGTCTTTAGAGATTTGCTTATTTTGGAGGTTTTGTATAAATGGAATCACAAAATATGTACCCTTTGGTGAATAGCTTCTTTCATTTAGCATGACCTTTTGAAGGTTGATGATCAGTTTTGTACGATGTATCAGGAATCCAATTCAGTTTCTGGCCAAGCTAATAATTTAGTGGTATGGATAGATCACATGTGATCCGTTGATCAGTTGATCAACATTTGTTGTTTCTGTTTTGACTGTTATGAATAATGCTGTCATGAGCAGTTGTGTAAACATTTTTGGGTGTACCCAGTTTTCCAATCTACTTTATATATACTTAGAATGGAATTGCTGGGTGATAACGTAACTGTTCAACACATTTAGAAACTGCCAGAACCATTTTCCAAGGCAGCAGAGCTATTTTACCACCCCATCAGCAATGAATGAGGGTTGCAGTTTTCCCACAATGACCGTTAATAATTGTTATTGTCCGTATTTTCTTAAAAGCCCTCCTGGTGAGTGTGAAGTGGGATTTTATTATGGTCATGATTTGCATCTCCCTCATGTTGAGTATCTTTTCGTGTTCTAATTTTTTATTGGCTGTTTGTATATATTCCTTGGAGAAATGTCTGATCACATTCATCCTCTGTTTATAAATTGGCTTATTTGTCATTTCGTTGTTGACTTGTAAGATTTCTTATATGATTTGGGTAGAAGCCTCGTTATAAGTTAAATTTTTAAAAATATTTTCTCCCATTTTGTGGGTTGCTTTCTCTTGCTTCATGGAGTTCTTCGAAGTACAAACATTTTTTATTTTGATAATATCCAGTTGATCTATTTTTCTTTTGTCTGCTTTTGTCAAACCTAAGAAAACTTTGCCTAACCAGAAATCAAAAATATTTATTCCTCTTTTTTTCTTACATTTTTTCCCATTTTAGTCTTTCCATTTAGGTCTGTTACTCATTTCGAGTTAATTTTTGTACATGGTGTGAGGCAGAGGTACAACTTCATTCTTTTGCATGTGAATATTCAGGTGTTCTAAAACCATTTATTGAAAAGAGTATTATTTTTCTAATTGAATTGTAGCACCCTTGTTGAAATTCAATTGTCCATAAATGTAAGGATTTATTTCTGGCCTCTCAGTTGTATTCCATTGCACTTTTAAGGTTTTTTTTTTTTTTTTCGTATGATGTCTCTTCTTATATCTTAGTAGCATAGTATGATATTGTGATGTATAAGAAAGACATATTTGGTCTTCATCCCTGTTCCTGGCACAGAGTTCCTAAAAGCCTTGCAAATTCCTAAGTAATAAGAGAGATTAATTGTCTTTTGTTCTTCATAACAAGCCACTTCAACCAAGCTTGAATTCATGTTAATGAGGTGACTTTTAGAACCCCCCTGAGGATGTAGGCTTGTTGCCAGGGATACCAATCAAGCCATTAGAGGATTGTGACTTTAAGGCTCACCCCTTGACCTCTAGGGAGGTGGTGGGGAGCTGGAGGTTCACTTAATTACTAATAGCAATTATTCCTAGATAATGAAGCCTCCATACAAATCTCTGAACTATGGAGAGCTTTGGAGAGATTTGGTGTTGGTGAACACGTGGAGGTGCTGGGATGGTCATGCTCCTGGAGTGGGCATAGAAGTACTGCCCTTTGCAGCTTTTTCATCGGGCTATTTCTGTGTTGTATACTTTGTAATAAACCTGGCAATCTAGTAAGTAGACTGTTTTCCTGAGTTCTGTGAGCCATTCTAGCAAATTAACTGCACCTGAGGATGAGACTGTCCCATTTAGAGCAAGTTGGTCAACAGCATAGATAGCAAGCTGGACTTGTAATTGGCATCTGAAAGTGTAAGGAGGGTCAGTATTGTCGAACTGAACTTCTAACTTGTTAGATGTGTTGCAGAGTCCAGGTAGGTAGAGTCAGGACTGAATTGAATTATAGGACCCTCTGCTGGTGTCGCAGAATTGTTTGGTAATGGGAAAAACGTCTACACGTTCAGTGACCAGCAGTGAAATAGTATTGAGAATACAGAAGTGTTCTGTGACTAGAGTGTTCCAGTAATATAGGGGAGAAACAGGAGTGTTTTCTGTAAACATTGAGTAATGGAAATTGAAAGGTGAGAGCCCTCTAACTTTGCTTTATCAAGATTATTTTAGCTATCCTGGATAACTTGCATTTCAATATGAATTTTAAGATTAGTTTGTCAATTTCTGTAAAAGAATAGAGCTGTAATTTTGATAGGGGTTGCGTTGAATGTGTAGCTCAATTTCGGTAGTATTGCCGTCTCGACAGTACTAACTTTTCTGATCCTTGGATATGAGGTGTGTGTCTTTCCATGTATTTAGGTCTTTTTTTAAAATTTTTAAATATTTTACTGTCCTAACTGCCACTTTATTGTTGTGTATTTCTATAAACATATGAAAATGTGAACTTTATATTTGTTTTTATTTAAACTTTTTATTTTATATTGGAGTACAGTTGATTAATGATGTTGTGTAAGTTTCAGGTGTACAGCAAAGTGATTCAGTTATACATGTATCTATTCGTTTTCAAAATCTTTTCCCATTTAGATTGTTACATAATACTGAGCAGAGTTCTGTGCTGTAGAATAGGTCCTTGTTGGTGATCCGTTTTTAATATAGCAGTGTGTATAGGGAGTTTGGGATTGACATCTTTAGGTCTTTGCAAATTTACTTCAGTGACACTTTGTTGCTTTAAGTGGGTTAGTTTTATACTTTTGTTAAATGTATTCTAAGTATTTTATTCTGTTTGATGCTATTGTAAGTGGAATTGTTTTCCTTATTTCATTTTCGGCTTGTTTATTGCTAGTGTATAGAAGTACAACTGATTTTTGCATACTTATCTTGTATTCTGCAACCTTGGTTAACCTGGTTATTAGCTTTATTTATTTAGTTTTTGGACTCCTTAGGATTTTCTAAACTCTGATTTGGTTTAACTTGCCCTTCTTTTTCTTGCTTTTTTATGATAAAATTTAAGCTCATGAATTGAGGCTTTGTTTTTCTCTTCTAGTGTAGGCATAAGGCTCTATATTTTCCTTTGAAAACTGCTTTAGCTGCATCACACTTTTTTTTTTTTTTTTTTGGCTGGACCATGCAGCATGTGGGATCTTAGTTTCCTGACCAGGGATTGAACCCGCACCCCCTGCAGTAGAAGCTTGGAGTCTTAATCACTGGACCGCCAGGGTTGTCCCTGCACACATAGATTTTGATGTTGTGTTTCTATGTTCACTTAATCCAAGATATTTTTTAAGTGTCCTGTGACTTTAAAAAAATATATATTTATTTATTATTTTTGGCTGCCTCAGTTCTTAGTTGCGGCATGCAGGATCTTTCGTGTGGTGAGTGGGCTTCTCTCTAGTTGTGATGTGTGGGCTCCGTAGTTGAGGTGCGTGGGCCTAGTTGTCCCATGGCATGTGGTAACTTAGTTCCCCGACCAGGGGTCAAACTCTTATCCTCTTCATTGGAAGCTGGGTTCTTAACCTCTGGACTGCCAAGGAATTCCTGTCCTGAGACTTCTTTTTTTTTTGTGTGTGTGTGTGTGTGTGTGTGTGTGTGTGTGTGTGTGTGTGTGTGATTTGTAACAATTTTTATTATTATTTTTATACAGCAGGTTCTTATTAGTTGTCAGTTTTATATATGTCAGCATATACATGTCAAACCCAATCGCCCAATTCATCACACCGCCCCCCCATCCCCCGCCGCTTTCCCCCCTTCGTGTCCCTACGTTTATTCTCTATGTCTGTGTCTCAATTTCTGCCTGGCAAATCAGTTTATCTGTAGCATTTTTCTAGGTTCCTCATATATGTGTTAATATACGATATTTGTTTTTCTCTTTCTGACATAATTCAGTCTGCATGACAGTCTCTGGATCCATCCACATCTCAACAAATGACCCAATTTTGTTCCTTTTATGGCTGAGTAATATTCCGTTGTACATATGTACCATATCTTCTTTATGCATTTGTCTGTCGATGGGCATTTAGGTTGCTTCCATGACCTTGCCATTATAAATAGTTCTGCAGTGAACATTGGGGTGCATGTGTCTTTTTGAATTATGGTTTTCTCTGGGTATATGCCTAGTATTGGGATTGCTGGATCATATGGTAATTCTATTTTTAGTTTTTTTTCTTTGTTTTTTTCTTACCGTACGCGGACCTCTCACTGTTGTGGTCTGTACCGTTGCGGAGCACAGGCTCCGGACGTGCAGGCTCAGCAGCCATGGCTCATGGGCCCAGCCGCTCTGCGGCATGTGGGATCTTCCCGGACCGGGGCACGAACCCCGTGTCCCCTGCATCAGCAGGCAGACTGTCAACCACTGCGCCACCAGGGAAGCCCTATTTTTAGTGTTTTAAGGCACCTCCATAGTGTTCTCCATAGTGGCTGTGTCAATTTACATTCCCACCAACAGTGCAAGAGGGTTCCCTTCTCTCCACACCCTCTCCAGCATTTGTTGTTTGTAGATTTTCTGATGATGCCCATTCTAACTGGTGTGAGGTGATACCTCATTGTAGTTTTGATTTGCATTTCTCTAGTAATTAGTGATGTTAGCAGCTTTTTATGTGCTTCTTGGCCACCTGTATGTCTTCTTTGGAGAAATGTCTATTTAGGTCTTCTGCCCATTTTCGGATTTGGTTGATTGTTTTTTAATATTGAGCTGCATGAGCTGTTTCTATATTTTGGAGATTAATCCTTTGTCTGTTGATTCCTTTGCAAATATTTTCTCCCATTCTGAGGGTTGTCTTTTCGTCTTGTTTATGGTTTCCTTTGCTGTGCAAAAGCTTTAAGTTTCATTAGGTCCCATTTGTTTATTTTTGTTTTTATTTCCATTACTCTAGGAGGTGGATCAAAAAAGATCTTTCTGTGATTTATGTCAAAGAGTGTTCTTCCTATGTTTTTCTCTAAGACTTTTATAGTGTCTGGTCTTACATTTAGGTCTATAAATCCATTTTGAGTTTATTTTTGTGTATGGTGTTAGGGAGTGTTCTAATTTCATTCTTTTACATTTAGGTGTCCAGTTTTCCCAGCACCACGTATTGAAGAGATTGTCTTTGCTGCATTGTATATCCTTGCCTCCTTTGTCATAGATTAGTTGAGCATAGGTGCGTGGGTTTGTCTCTGGGCTTTCTATCTTGTTCCATTGATCTGTGTTTCTGTTTTTGTGCCAGTACCATATTGTCTTGATTATTGTATCTTTTTAGTATAGTCTGAAGTCAGGGAGTCTGATTCCTCCAGCTCCATTTCTTTCCCTCAAGACTGCTTTGGCTATCGGGGTCTTTTGTGTCTCCATACAAATTTTAAGATTGTTTGTTCTAGTTCTGTAAAAAATTTCATTGGTAATTTGATAGGGATTGCATTGAATCTGTAGTTTGCTTTGAGTATTATAGTCATTTTCACAATATTGATTCTTGCAATTGAATATACCACGGTATATCTCTCCATCTGTTGGCATCATCTTTAATTTCTTTCATCAGTGTCTTATAGTTTCTGCATACAGGTCTTTTGTCTCCCTTGGTAGGTTTATTCCTAGGTATTTTATTCTTTTTGTTGCAATGGTAAATGGGATTGTGTCCTTAATTTCTCTTTCAGATTTTTCGTCATTAGTGTATAGGAATGCAAGAGATTTCTGTGCATTAATTTTGTATCCTGCAGCTAAACCAAATTCAGTGATAACCTCTAGTGGTTTCCTCGTGGCATCTTCAGGTTTCTCTATGTATAGTATCATGTCATCTGCAAACAGTGACAGTTTTACTTCTTCTTTTCCAATTTGTATTCCTTTTATTTCTTTTTCTTCTGATTGCTGTGGCTAGGACTTCCAATATTATATTGAATAATAGTGGACATCCTTGTCTTATTCCTGATCTTAGAGGAAATGCTTTCAGTTTTTCACCATTGAGAATGATGTTGGCTGTGGGTTTGTCTTATATGGCTGTTATTATGTTGAGGTAGGTTCCCTCTATGCCCACTTACTGGAGAGTTTTTATCATAAATGGGTGTTGAGTTTTGTCACAAGATTTTTCTGCATCTATTGAGGTGGTCATATGGTTTTTGTTCTTCAATTTGTTAATATAGTGTATCACATTGATTGATTTGAATGTATTGAAGAAGCCTTGCATCCATTGAAGAATCCTTGCATCCCTGGGATAAATCCCACTTGATCATGGTTTATGATCATTTTAATGTGTTGTTCGATTCTGTTTGGTAGTATTTTGTTGAGGATTTTTGCATCTATTTTGTCAGTGATATTGGTCTGTAATTTTCTTTTTTTTTGTAGTATCTTTGTCTGGTTTTGGTATCAGGGTGATGGTGGCCTCGTAGAATGAGTATGGGAGTGTTCCTCCCTCTGCTTTATTTTGGAAGAATTTGAGAAGGATGGGTGTTAGCTCTTCTCTAAATGTTTGATAGAATTCACCTGTGAAGCCATCTGGTCCTGGACTTTTGTTTGTTGGAATATTTTTAATCATAGTTTCAATTTCATTGCTTGTGATTGGTCTGTTCATATTTTCTATTTCTTCCTGGTTCAGTCTCGGCAGGTTGTGCATTTCTAAGAATTTGTCCATTTCTTCCAGGTTGTCCATTTTATTGGCATAGAGTTGATTTTAGTAATCTCTCATGATTCATTTCTAATTTTGTTGATTTGAGTCTTCTCCCTTTTTTTCTTGATGAGTCTGGCTAATGGTTTATTAATTTTTTTTATCTTCTCAAAGAACCAGCTTTAAGTTGTATTGATCTTTGCTATTGTTTGTTTCTGTTTCATTTATTTCTGCTCTGATCTTTATGATTTCTTTCCTTCTGCCTACTTTAGGTTTTGTTTGTTCTCCTTTCTCTAGTTTCTTTATGTGTAAGTTTAATTTTTTTATTTGAGATTTTTCTTGTTTCTTGAAGTAGGCTTGTATAGCTGTAAACTTCTCTCTTAGGACTGCTTTTGCTGCATCCCATAGGTTTTGGATCATCATGTTTTCATTGTCATTTGCCTCTAGGTATTTTTTGATTTCCTCTTTGATTTCTTCAGTGATCTCTTGGTTATTTAGTAACGTATTGTTTAGCCTCCATGTGTTTTTTACATTTTTCCCCTGTAATTCATTTATAATTTCTTAGCATTGTGGTCAGAAAAGATGCTTGATATGATTTCAATTTTCTTAAATTTCCGGGAACTTGATTTGTGACCCAAGATGTTATCTATCCTGGAGAATGTTCTGTGCGCACTTGAGAAGAAAGTGTAATCTGCTGTTTTTGGATGGAATGTCCTATAAATAAATCTATCTGGTCTACTGTGTCATTTAAAGCTTTGTTTCCTTATTTATTTTCATTTTGGATCATCTGTCCATTGGTGTAAGTGAGCTGTTAAATTCCCCCACTATTATTGTGTTACTGTCGATTTCCCCTTTTATAGCTGTTATCAGTTGCCTTATGTGTTGAGGTGCTCCTTGTTGGGTGCCTATATTTTTATAATTGATATATCTTCTTTTTGGATTGATCCCTTGATCATTATGTAGTGTCCTTTCTTGTCTCTTGTTACATTCTTTATTTTAAAGTCTATTTTATGTGATATGAGTATTGCTGCTCTAGCTTCCTTTTGATTTCCATTTGCATGGAATATCTTTTTCCATCCCCTCACTTTCAGTTTGCATGTGTCCCTAGGTGTGAAGTGGGTCTTTTGTACACAGCATATATATGGGTCTTGTTTTTGTATCCATTCAGCAAGCTTGTGCCTTTTGGTTGGAGCATTTAACCCATTCATGTTTAAGGTAATTATTGATATGTATGTTCCTATGACCATTTTCCTAATTGTTTTGGGTTTGTTTCTGTAGGTCCTTTTCTTCTCTTGTGTTTCCTACTTACAGAAGTTCCTTTAGCATTTATTGTAGAGCTAGTTTGGTGGTGCTGAATTCTCTTAGCTTTTGCTTGTCTGTAAAGCTTTTGTTTCTCCAGCGAATCTGAATGAGATCCTTGCTGGGTAGAGTAATCTTGGTTGTAGGTTTTTCTGTTTCATCACTGTCAGTATGTCTTGCCACTCCTTTCTGGACTGCGGAGTTTCTGCTGAAAAATCAGCTGGTCACCTTTTGGGGATTCCCTTATAAGTGTTCTTTTGCCTCTCCCTTACTGCTTTTAATATTTTTTCTTTGAATTTAATTTATTGTTTGTTTAATATGTGTCTTGGTGTGTTACTCCTAGGGTTTATCCTGTATGGGACTGTCTACACTTCCTGGACTTGGGTGGCTATTTCCTTTCCCACATTAGGGAAGTTTTCAACTATAATCTCTTTGAATATTTTTTTGACCCTTTCTTTTTCTCTTCTCCTGGGACCCCTAAAATTTGAATGTTGGTATGTTCAGTGTTGTCCCAGAGGTGTCTGAGATTGTCTTGTGTTCTTTTTGTTCTTTTCTCTTTCTTCTGCTCCTTGGCAGTTATTTCCACCATCCTGTCTTTCAGCTGATTTATTTATTTTGCTTCAGTTATTCTGTTACTGATTTCTTCTAGTATATTTTTCGTTTCAGTTATTGTGTTGTTTATCTCTGTTTGTTTCTTCTTTAGTTCTTTTAGGTCTTTGCTAAACATTTCTTGTGTTTTCTCGATCTGTGCCTCCATTGTATTTCCAATGTTCTGGATCATCTTTACTATCATTACTCTGAATTATTTTTCAGGTAGGTTGCCTATTTACTCTTCATTTATTTGTTCTTGTTGGTTTTTACCTTGTTTCTTCAACTGTAACATTTTTTTGTTGTTTCTTTTTTTTGTTTTATGATGCATGGGATTGTTTTCCTGTCTTATGGGTTGTTTGGCCTGAGGCTTCCAGCACTGGAGTTTGTAGGCTGTTGGGTAGAGCCAGGTCTTGGTACCAAGATGAGGACCTTTGGGAGACCTCACTCTGATGAATATTCTCTGCAGTCTGAGGTTCTCTGTTCGTCCTGTGGTTCGGACTCGGACCTCTGACCACAGGAGCTCGCCTGACCCCAGGTCCGAGAACCAAGATCCTGCAAGCCATGTGGGGTGGCCATGAAAAATAAAAACAAAAAAGGAGCATAACAGTAAGAAAGAGTAAAAAAATAAGATTAGAAAACAGATATGTTAGAAAAAAAATAAAAATAAAGATGGAACAACAACCAGGAGGTAAAACAGAACCACAGTAGCAACAAATAGGAAATAAAAAAACCCGTAAAAGTCCTTGGCTATGGGGCGTGGACCTTAGTCAGGGGCAGTGTTCAGGTGGCAGGTGGGGTTTAGGCTAGGTCCCATGTGGCCGGAAAAGACCCTAGGGGTGGGGTTTGGGGCTTAGACTCAGGGAGGCCAGAGGCCCCCAGAGTTCCTCTGGCCTAGGAGGGCAGAGGACCAGGCCCGGGACTCCAGGAGGCACCCTGGGCCTGAATGGGTGGGGGAAATGCTAGGCGTGTTCCCCCAATCCTCTGATCCCAGAGGGTCCCTCCTCGTTCGCCTCTCCTCTGCTTCCCTGCCTCCCTCCCTCTCATGCCCCTAGGACCCACGCGGCTGGAGGGGGCCCCAGAGGGCATAGGGAGAGGGTGAGGGAAACACCAGCTATGCTTCCCCTGATCCTCCGGTTCCAGAGTGAACCCGCCCCATCAGCCTTTCTTCCTCTTCCTTCCTCCTCCCTTCCTCCTACACCCGTAGGACCCACATGGCAGAGGGGGCCCTGGAGTGCAGAGGACCTTACCCAGGAGCCCTGGAGGCTTCCTGGGGCCCAAGTGGGTGGGGGGAGTGCTAGGAACATTCTCCCCTGATCCTCTAATCCCAGAGGTTTCACCCCACCATCCACCTCTCCTTCTCTTCCCCGCTCCTCCCATCCTCCTACCTCCCTTGGAACAACATGGCCAGAGAGGGCTCTGGAGGGTGGAGGACCAGACCTGGGATCCCAGCAGCCTTCCTGGATCCTAAGTGGGCAGGAGAAATGCTAGGCACTTTGTCCTCTGATCCTCTGGTCTCGGTGGTTCCCCTCCCTGTCCGCCTCTCCTCTTCTTCTCCCCTCCTCCCTTCCTCCTATGCCTCTAGGACCAGTGCGGCCTGAGGGGACCCTGGAGGGCAGAGAACCCGGCCTGGAAGCCCAGCAGGCTCACTGGGTCCCGAGTGGGCCGGAGAAACATTAGGTGCATTCTCCCCTGATCCTCCGGTCCCGGAGGGCCCCTCCCTGTCTGCCTGTCCTCTTCTTCCCCCCACCGTCACTCCTACGTCCCTAGGACCAGCGGGGCTGGAGGGAATCCTGGAGGGCAGAGGACCTGGCCCTGGAGCCCAGGTGGGTAGTGGAAATGCTAGGCACATTTTCCTCTGATCCTCCAGTCCCGGGCGTGGTCCCTCCAGGTGTTGGAACCCCTACCTTCCCCATATCACCCCTCAGGGACGCCAATCCCATCCAGCCTCCACTTCTCCTCCCCCCTCACTCCCCTCAGCACATCCCACCCAGTTGCTCAGGGGTTCCTCCAGTACACCTGAGTGTCAAGATATCCCCCCAAAGTGTCTGGTAGGTGCCCTAGTTATGGGGAGAGGTGAACTCCACGTCCTTTCACTCCGCCATCTTCACTTCGCCTCAGCTGATATGTGATTTAACTTAACACATTATATACTGGGGGGGGGGTGTTTGCAGAAACTAACGCCTGTGGCTGGCAATTTGTTATGTAAGTGAATATTGAAACACTGGCATTTGACTAAATATCAACAGCTTGTTTTGCACTTAATGTAGTTATTGGAAACTCTGTACATGTCTTGCCTAAAGCATTCTTTTATTTCATTAGAGTGTGATAGGAAGTATAGCAGTATAGCAGAGTCTGTGCATGGGAACAGAATATCTGTTACAAATATACTGTGTTTCACTGAGCTTTCCCCTGGAAGAGCAGACTCTACACTTTCCGGAGGCTTTTCTTTTTTTTTTTAGTCCCATGGGTATTATTTCCTCTAGAGTATGTTCTTTTATTTTACATTATATTCGTCTAGGTGTGTCTTTGTGGGGGCCTTTTTTAGAAATGCCACAAGAAGGACCAGATCCTGGACTACCACTACATTCACGAGAATGGTCAGTTACCCATTCTGTAGCTACTGCTAACAAAAATTGCTTTTAAGTCATTTTATTCTGTGCATCAAGGGTACGAGAAACTTTAAACACATTGAATAAACTGCATTTACTCCATTAGAAACCCACCCTTGATCAGTTTTAAGCTCTGACAGCTTCACACGGTGATGTCAATTGTTTCGCTCTCTAAAAACGTAGCGACACATCTCCAGTCAGTCGCGTTTGGATGACAAAAGATGTATTAATATGTTTCTGGTGAATAATGTCTTAAACTTTACTGACCAGAGTGGCCTGTTTTTTGGCCTTTTGGACATGCATTGTACATCAGCCTTGGCCACTGAGGAGGGGAATACATTTGACATTCAAAAATTTAATAACTGTGGTTCAGACATCCAAGGTAAAACTAGGTGGCCATATTGGTTGTGATTTCAGACACATTCCTGTAGTTCTGAGAACTTGCATTTGCTGAGCTGTGTCATCCTTGCGATGCCACTAGCCATTCTCAGAGCAGTGTCTGCTGGCAGATGGTGGCTCCAACCTTATGACCTTTAGGTCTTCTCTTATAACTATTAAATTATTAGAGAATGAAGTTGTTTTAGATCAGATGTCAGCTGAAAAAGGAGAGGTGTAGTGGCCAATAGCTCCTGTTACGTATATGTGGGTACCATGTCAGAAGTTAAAACCTACTTTGATGAAAGTGTACAACTGGCTATGTGTCAACAAGTCTCCCCCAAAGTGCCAGGTCTAGACTGGTTTTCAGGCTTATTCTCCTGAATTCCTCTGGGAATGAGATCTTTCTTACACAAGAGTTGGATCCAGTACTTGGAACGTGGGAATATTTCCAACTCGGTACCATTCCCCAAATCAAGGGAGGACTACCCCCATTTCAGTAGGAAGTAGCTAGAGCGATTGTCTCCCCATTCCCTGAAAGAATTTGTGAAGGATGAAACATGATTGGAGGTTGAAACCAAGTCCCCCTAAAACCCGGTTCCTTTACTGAGTTTATGATTAACCACTCTGTGCAAAACATAGCCACGTTTTCTCCTCAACACTGAGGAATATCAAAGAAAAGGGAGGAATTGTAATAGAAGCAAGGTGGCACGCAGCTGTTAGCAGACGCACCTAAATGACCGTTACCAGGCAACTGTTAGTGCAAGACCACTAGCGTGGTGGTTAGAGGCCCCGCTGGGCCTGCGGTCGTCTGAGTGGTGGTTGTTGTGGCAGAGAGCGCAGTAAGAGGTGGATCGCAGCCTTCTCCCCAGGGTCCTCCGGGCCAGGGGTTACCATGCCCTGGGCCTCTCAGCAGGAGGTTAGCAGAAGGCGAGCGATTGAAGCTTCATCTGCCTCTCCCCATTGCTTGCATTACTGTCTGAACTCTCCCCCAATCTCGTCCGTGGTAAAAGTGTCTTCTATGAAACTAGTCCCTGGTGCCAAAAAGATTGGGGACGGCTGCTGTCGGCCCTCCAGCCTCTGGCTGGCGGGTGAGCTGGGGGGCCTGGGGAGAAGGCTGGGGGCTGTGTCCTGCAGAGTTTCAGAGCCCTAGCCATGGCCACCCACTGACCAGGCCCAGGCCTTGGGGCAACTCTACCCTGTCCCTGCCTCTGTGACCTAGTGGCAGTAGCAGTCTGCGTGGGTTGCAGTCTGCAGGACCCGGCAGACCTCCCCACCCCCATGTTTGGGTGGCCTGAGGAGCCTGAGAGCCAGCTGGATCCTGGGTGCCTTGCTCCCTCAGTGATGACTTCTGGGTAGGGTCTGGGAACCTGACCCTGAAGGCACTGCCAGCTAAGATCTGCCTCTTCATCTGGGCCTGGGCGCTGGCGGGAGGACCCAGACTGAGTGCTGGATGAATGCTCACGGACAGGGTAACTGGCCTGAGCGGGGACCCCCTTCTTATGAGGAAGGACCTGGACCTCGGAGGGTGAAAGTTGTGCCTTGGGACCTTGCGATTTCCTGTCAGAACAGAGAATAACATTTGTTTTGGTGGAGATTTACAGGAACGTCATTACCTGACCTCAAGAACAAAGGATCTGACACCAAAAATTTTACCACAACTAACCACGCCCCCTCCCTCATCTTTCCTGTAAATGGGATTTGCTGAAACCTTTCGGGGAGTTTGGGCTTTTTAAGGCATGAGCCACTGTCTCCTTGCATGGCCCTGCAATAAACCTTTCTCTGTTCCAAACTCCAATGTTTTGGTATTGTTTGGCCTCGCTGTGTGTCGGGCGTACTGACGTGTGTTGGGTAACAAGATCATTGCCCATTTTCTCACAAGATTGTGGAATGGACGTTGCCAGTCAGGGATTGTAATCGAGGTAAGGCAGGCACGTGGCTGTTAGCGAGCGGCTGTAAGCAGTCATGCTCAGCCATTGGTTGACATCCCAGTGGGCCTCTCCCCCTCCTCTTCCTCTGTATAAAAGGAGCTAGAATTTAGAATGAGGGAAGTTGGTTCTTTGAGACAGTAGTCTGTTATCTCGGTCTGTTAGCTTTCCGATGAAAGTCATTATTCTTTGCCCCAACCACTTGCCTCCCAGTGGTTGGGGCAAGGGATAATGTGCGGTGAGCAGAGTGCGCTTGGGCTCAGTATCATTAGGAGAGTTCCGCAGATGGCTGAGTGCGTCAACCCTGAGCTCACTTCCTCTCGTGGGCACACCAAAATTAGAACTACTTACACAAAAAAATATTAATGAAAAGTACTGGAACTTACCAGAAAATATCTAACCTAAAGATATATAGTAAGAACCACAATGAGACAGGTAGGGGGAGTCATGATGTATTCAAGACCCCTACCAGAAGGTGGGTGACCCACAAACAGTAGAGAAATGACAATTGCAGAGGTTCTTTCTAAGGATTGAGCGGTCTGAGCCCCATATTGGGCTCCCAGCCCAGGGGTCACATGCCAGGAAGATGAGACCCCAGAATGTTTGGCTTTGACGGCCAGCAGGGCTTACTTTTCAGAGTCTCAGAGGGCAGTGGGAAACAGACTTCATTTCTAAAGGGCACACACAAAATCTCATATACCAGGACCCAGAATAGAAAGAGTAATTTGAAAGGAGGCTGGGTCAGACCTGCTTGCTGATTTAAGAGTCCAGACTCCTGGAGAGGCAGGAGGCAACTATAGCTCACTCTGGGAACATAGGCACTGCTGGCAGCCATTTCTGGGAACTTGTATCACATGGACACTGGTGCTGGCAAATGCCATTTTGGAATCCTCCCTCTAGCTTATTGTCCTCAGGACCCAGCCTCGCCTTTGCTCACCAGCCAGTAGGCACCAGTACTGGGACACCTCAGGCCAGGCAACTAACTGGGTGGGGACAGCCCCACCCACAAACAAACAGGCTCTCCTAAGGCCGCCTGAGCTCACAGTGCCCATGGACACATCCCTGCTCACTAGTGGGCCCAGGATCTGTCCTCAAACACCAGTGTGCAGACACTAGAGCTGGGACCACCCACCCTCAACCCAGGGCCCTTCAGCTAGAGTCCAGACTGGTTCCCACCTCTGCCCACCAGTGGGCCAGCACCAACTCTACCCACCAGTGAGTCTGCTGTAGTCTCAGGACAAGCCTCCCCCATTAGCAGGCAGATACCAGCTGCGGGACAATTGCCGCTTTGCATCCTGCCATGGCAGGACCTAACGCACTCACCGCCAGGCCGGTACCAGTCCTAGAAGTGGCTGGGTCCTGTCCTCATCCACCAGCAGGCCAACATAAGCTCTGGGACACCTGGGCCCTGCAGGCAGGCCCTAGGACATAGCTTTGCCTGACAGTGGGCTGGCACTAGCCCTAAGACCTGGTTATACCCACCAGTGGGTGGGCAGCAGCCTTGGGATCTCTCCTGGAACCCAACTCTGCCCATCAGTGAACTGGAACTAGCTGTGTGGCTCCCCAGGGTTTCTCAGCCAGCCACCTTGGGATCCGGCCCCACCGACTAGTGGATGGTAGGCTCTGCACAAGTCTGGGCCTGGCAACCAACCAGACCACCCATAGTTGTAGTAGGCTGATTACCCATAGTAATATGGAGTATATATTTCTGGTGATCAGAGGGCAATGTGCAGCTGGGATGCACAGTATGTCTCCTACAAAAGGCCATTTCTCCAAGGCTGGGAAATCTATACAACCTACCACATACAAAGAAATATAAACAGCGAATTTGGCAAAATGAGGCAACAGAGGAACGTGTTCCAAATTAAGGAACAAGAGGAAACCCCACAAGAACTAAGTGAAGTGAAGATAGCAATCTACCTAGACTTCAAGGTAATGATCATAAAGATGATCAAAAAACTTGGGAGAAGAATGGATAAATTGTAAGAATAAGGAGTTTAAAAATCTAAAGAACAACCAGAGATGGTGAGTTCAATAACTGAAATGAAAAATACACTAAAAGGAATCAACAGTAGAGTAAATGATACAGAGGAACCAGTCAGTGAGCTGGAAGGGAGAGTAGTGGAAATCACTGAGGCTGAGCAGAAAAAAAAAAAAGAATGAAAAGAAATGAGGACAGTTTAAGAGACTACCGTGACAACCTCAGACACTAATATTTGCATTATAGGGTTCTCAGAAGGAGAAGAAAGAGAGAAAGTGCTGAGCACATATTTGAAGACAGCATAACAGAAAACTTCCCTAACTTGGGAAAGAAAAGAGACATCCCAGTCCAGGAAGCTCCGAAAGTCCCATACAGGATTAACCGAAAGAGGACATGGAAAAACTTAAAGAGAATATTACAATCAGAAAAGGAAAAGCAACACATAACATACCATAACTACCATAAGGCTATCAGCTGACTTGTCAGCAGAAATTCTACAAGCTAGAAGGGAGTGGCATGTTGTATTTAAAGTGATGGAACGAAAAATCGTACAACCAACAATACTCTACCCAGCAAGGCTCTCATTCAGATTTGATGGAGAGATCAGAAGGTTAGGAAAGCAAAAACTAAAAGAGTTCAGCACCACCAAACCAGCTATACAAGAAATGTTAAAGGGACTTCTTCTAAGTGAAAAAGAAAAGGTCACAACTAGAAACATGAAATTTATGAAAGGAAAAAGCTCATTTGTTAAGACAAATGTACAGTAAAGGTAGTAAATTAACCAATGAAACACTAGTAGGAATGTTAAAAGACAAAAGTAGTAAAACCATCTATAATACGCAGTTAAGGAATACACAAAAGAAATAGATATAAAATATGTCAAAAATATTAATCATGAGGGGAGGAAGGTAAAAATGCATGGTTGTTAAAATGCATTTGAAATTAAGAGGTCACCAACATAATCATATGTATATTGCTATATATATTTCATGGTAGCTGTAAACCAAAACCTACAATAGATACACACACACAAAAGAGAGAGGAATCCAAACATAACAATAAAGATAGTCCTCAAACCACAAGAGAACAAAAGAGGAAGGGAACAAAAAAAGAACTACAAAAACAAACCCAAATCAATTAATAAGAAAATGCCAATAAGTACATACACATCAATAATTACTTTAAATGTAAATGGTCTAAATGCTCCAATCAAAAGACACAGAGTGGCTTGAACGGATACAAAACCAAAACCCACATATATGCTGCCTACAAGAGACTCACTTCAGAGTGAAAGACACATACAGACTGAAAGTGAGGGATGAAAGAAGGTGTTCCATGCAAATGGAAATGAAAAGAAAGGCAGGGTAGCAATACTTATATTGGACAACAAAGTCTTTAAAACAAAGACTAACAAGAGACAAAGAATATTACATAATGATCAAGGAGTCAATCCAAAGAACATATGACAATTATGAATACATATGAACCAAACACAGGCAACCCAATTACATAAAGCAAATATTAGGAGGCATAAAGAAATTTACAGTAACACAATAACAGTAGGGCATTTTGACATCCCACTTCTATCGATAGACATATCATCCAGACAGAAAATCAATAAGGAAACACTGGCCTTAAATGACACATTAGACCAAATGGCCTTAGTAGATAAATACAGAACAGTCTATGCAAAAGCAGGAGGATACACATACTTTTCAAGTGCACGTAAATCAAGAGGATATAGAAAATAAGAACAGACCAATTATCTGTAATGAAATTGAAGCAATAATAATAATTTAAAAACTCCCAACAAACTAAAGTCCAGGACCACATGGCTTGACAGGTGAATTCCACCAAGTATTTACAGAAGGGTTAAAACTTATACTCTTCAAACTGTTCCAAAATTTGTAGGTGAAGGAACTTTTCTGAACTAATTCTATGAGGCCAGCATCACTCTGATACCAAAACCAGAAAAAAATACCACACAAGAAAGAAAATCACAGGCCAATATCACTGATGAACATAGATGCCAAAATCTATTGTAGTCAAATACAGGGTTAAAAATTTAACAACTAGCCTTCTCTTTTAACTCATGCATTAAATCAAATAATGTACATATGCTGTTTCTCTCTGCTTTCTATGCTGGTAAGTTCTTTCCTGTTTTGCCGGTCCATCTTATCTTGAGTCACAGGTGTGTAGGATCAAGCAGTCAGCAGAAAAAGAGTCAGAACATCTTGACCAGAGACAGACCACCACAATGGCATGAATCATGGAAGTGTCAAGAATAGCAGTGCCAGCTCATCAAGGCCTTGGTCATGTAGATCCCCACCCTGAAAATGCTCCTTAAATAGACCTGCCCTCTTTCAGATAGAAGGACGGTAGTTTTCAAAATGTCATTCTGCTACCCTCCTCATTTGCTGACAAATTAATAAATTTCTCTTTCCTTTATACTCAAAACCTTGTCCTTGTTATTCTCATTTGGCATCAGGGACAAGGACCAAATTTTTGGTTATGCTATGATCAGGAACCTCTCCCTAACTCTTAAAGATATTGCAGAATCTGCTACTAAAGCAATAGCTGCACAACAAAACCCCCTAGACTCCCTGGCCAAAGTTGTTCTTAATAATAGGATAGCCCTTGATCATCTTTTAGCTGAGTAAGTACCTGTTTGTGCTATGGCCAACACCACTTGCTGTGGATTGATGCTTCTGAGGAAGCTGAGAATTAGCTACAAACTAGCCAGTTACCTTAAGAAAGTGACTCCTTCAATGGGGTCTTTCTTTGACTTATTTGATTCTGATTGGTTTGAGTCTTCGAGAGGATGGCTGCAAAGTGCACTGCAGACAGTGGGAATTATCTTGCTTATAGTAATAGCAGTCTCCCTGGCGCACTGTATTCTCTCCAGAGCTTTAAAAGCATGTTTGTAGCCACTAACTGCTAAGCAAGTAACCTCTCTAAAAATAGAATGTTGGAAAAGAAACAAAGAGAATGATCAATTTAAAGAATGTGAACCTGGTGTTGTAACCTGCTGAATGCCACACAGAGATTGAGCAAAAACTGTGAGAACTACAGAGCAGTAGCTGGGAGTAGTGCTTATGCCTATGTTTTTTATTGCATCTCTCAGGTTGAGAGTCTGGTCAAAAGGAGGAAGTGTTAAAAACAAGACAATAAGATGAAAATGGAGTTGCTTATACTGAGCCCCATGTCACCAAACCAATACTTAATTGGTCAGAGACAGGGCTGAGGGTAGGGAGGGGAGAAAAGGAGAGGATACCTTTACAAATGTAAGTTTCCTTTGCAAAAGGGAAACTTATGCCCTGTTTTAAAGTTTTTCCTAATTCTGCGGTTTTTCAAAATAATAAGCTCAAAGTAATCTTTATGCCAAAGTAGTATACCTTTGGGTGGCATCATCCGGTCCTCCTAGCCACCAGAATCATGAGAAAATATAATTCTGCTGTTTAAGCCACCTCGTCTGTGATATTTTGCTTTCAGCCCAAGCAAACTACTATGGTAAGTAATAATTTTTGCTAAGGTTTTTGCCTCTTGGAGCCTCTAGGAAAAGGGAGACAACATAAAAAGAGGGGGAATCTCCACACGATAAAACAATTTTGAAGTCTGAAAAAAGATTTTAGTTGCTAATAAGCTCCAGTAAAATCAGAGCTTAATGATTTCCTGACCCGATGTGCATATTTTTGAATGGTTCAGTTGGACTCCAAAGCTTACCTCCCACACCCCCCAAAAAACAGGCTTAGAAAGACCTTGCTTGTCACTTCAAATTAAAATCGGATACTCTCTGCCTTAGAGGTTGTCTCAGCCTAAGCACAAGATGTAATTAATGGAAAGCAGCCATCCCTTAAGACTTGGGTATCTCTGTGTGGAAACATAATCTTTGAAAACTGCATGTGTACTGGCTGGACCTTCTGAGTCACATACAGTGTTCACAGAAAATGGCTTGATCTCTGTTGGGAACATTTAAAATTGAGCTGCTGATTGGCTTTATATTTCTGAGGCAGAGAATGAAGGCATTCCTAATCTATGGATTCTCTCCAATAGCTGCAAGTTGGGAATAGACACACCACAAGAATTGTGACCCCTCTACACATTTCTAACAGATTATACTTACAGACCCCTCCTGGGGATGTCTCACTGCTGTTGTTATATTCAATTCAACTTTTGAGATTAGTTGCAGTTTCCAACAATAAATTATATAGCCAAACTCGACTTCTCTCACCTTTTCCCTAGTACATATAATATAACAAGGCAGTTCGATTATGAAAAGAGGTGTCCCCAGAAAGGAATCAATATATTAAAATAAAAAACAAATGAAAAGCACCTGAAAAGATGCTGATCATCACTAATAATCAGAGAAATGCAAATCAGAACTACAATGAGGTATCACCTCCCACTGGTCAGAATGGCCATCATCAAAAAGTCTACAAACAATAAATGGTGGAGAGGGTGTGGAGAAAAGGGACCCTCCTACACTGTTGGTGGGAATGTAAATTGGTACAACCACTATGGAGAACAGTATGGAGGTTCCTTAAAAAACTAAAAATAGAGCTACCATATGATCCAGCAATCCCACTCCTGGGCATATATCTGGAGAAAACCATAATTCAAAAAGATCCATGTACCCCAGTGTTCATTGCAGCACTATTTACAGCAGCCAAGACATGGAAGCAATTTAAGTGTCCATTGGCAGATGAATGGATAGAGAAGGTGTGGTACATATATACAATGGAATATTACTCAGCCATAAAAAAGAATGAAATAATGCCATTTTCAGCAACATGGATGGACCTAGAGATTATCATACTAAGTGAAGTAAATCGGACAGAGAAAGACAAATATATGATACAACTGATAGGTGAAGTCTAATTAAAAATGATACCAATGAACTTATTTACAAAAAAGAAACAGACTCACAGATAGTGAAAACGTATGGTTATCAAAGGGGAAACGGGGAGTGGTTATAAATCAGGAGTTTGGGATGAACATACACATATTACTATATATAAGATAGGTAACCAACAAGGATCTACTGTATAGCACAGAAAAATTACTCAATATTTTGTGATAACCTATAAGAGAAAATCTAAAAAGGAGTGAATGTATATATGTATGTCACCTTGCTGTACACCTGAAATTAACACAACGTTGTAAATTAATAGACTCCAATAAAATTAAAATTTTTAAAAAAAGAAAAACCTTAAATGGAGGCCAGTCTTAGAAATTCCGTAAGCAGACACAACCAGTTTAGTCATAGAAGTAAATTTGACCTGGGTTATTTCTTGCTCTGGATATCATATAGAAAAAATCATATACCTCTGGAAATCATACAAATCCCCAACAAACCCTTGATCTGTTTCCCAAAATTGATAAGCGGTATTCACTAACTAATTCCCTATCATTTAAGAAAATTCTAATATAAACAATCACTGTGAAGAATAAACAGCCATTTCCTTCCCACTATATAAGTTGCTTGATAACAGTACACCCTTGAGCCTCACTCCATGTTTCGTTTGACTGCTCCTGGTTTGTGAACTGTCCTTCTAGTGTGTGCAGAATAAAATTTTACTAACAAGTATTTCAGTGATTTATTATAAAAGTTTTACTTCTGTTATTTCTCAATTTTTGACAGATCTTATACAGTCTCCTCACAAGATAAATGATCAGGATAAAAGGAGTGGACAGTTGTGGAAACACATTTGAAAAATTTTTTGAAATTCAAAATTTTGTCCTAATTCTTAAACATGACTTGCTTTTCTGCTAAAGATACATAATTTTAAAAATAAAATAAAAATGCGAATTCCATCAAGCATATAACATTTCCAGACCAAAGGTCTGGATGAAAAGAGGATAATTTTTTTTAATATAAAATTATTACTGCTAAATAGAAAATACTGTAGGGGAGGAAAAAATTTTTTCAACCTACTAAGGGTCCTGGCTGGGTCTGAAAATCAAACTGACAATTACAGCTTAACAGAGGAAAAGCATACATATTTATTTATTATGAGTTTTACAAGAACCTTCATAAGAAATGAAAACCCAAGAAAACCCATGATCTGGGTATTGTTATTGTAAGTTTGATAAAGACTAAACAGTCTGGGAGAAATGTGACAGTTTAAAGAGTATGAGGTAAGGACAGTAAACTCAGGGAAACTTAGCAAGTCCTTTGTGTTTGGATTCTTCTCAAAGTTCCTTTGCTTTGAAGGTAAAGATGTTCCTTTCTTCCAGGTATAGGGAGGGTACCTATCGCATGAGGGTTTTTTTGAACTGTTTCAAGATGAGAAGGGCAGTGGAAGATAGAAGTAATGTTCCTGCTTGTGCTGTTTCCTCAGACTCCTTGAGCTTAAAATTTTCAATATGCCAAGGTGATATATTTTGGGGTAGTGTATGCTGAACCACATCAACACTAATTTTGTAACAATGATGACCATAAAAACCCAACGTCTCAGCACCTGAGGAAGCATGGGAAATGAGGAAGGGCATTAATAATCATTTTCCAAAGAAACAATAAGGAAATTGGATTGGTATATTAGAACATGTACACAAGATATCTATTTAACATGGGCAAAGGCAGATGTGAGAAAATTGAGGAATAAAAAAGGCAAAATATGTATACAAAACTACCAAAATAGCATAGGTAAATCCTACTTTATTAGTAGTTACATTAAATGCAAATGGATTAAAGCTCTTCCGTTAAAAGCCAAAGATTGACAGAATAAATTTAAAATGAAACATGATCTAACTACATGCTCACTTTGAAAAACACAAAAAGACTGAATGTGAAAGGATGGAAAAAACTATGTTATGCAAACGGTAGGCAAAAGAGGGCTAGAGTGTTTATATTAATCCTATCAAATAGGCCTTAAGACAAAAATTGTCAGTACAAAAAAGAACATTTTAAAGGATAACAGAATCAATTCATCAAGAAGATGTAACAATTATAAATATATTTGCACCTAAAAACAGAGCCCCAAAATACATTAAGTGAAACCAATAGAATTTAAGGAAAAATTAGGTAATTCAATAATAATAGCTCACTTTCAATACTGTATGGCACAACTAGACAGGAGATTAACAAGGAAACAGAAGATGTGAATACTATAAACCAATTAAACCTAACAGATTTCTATAGCACACTCGCTCAAAATTACAGAATACACATCTTTCTCAAGTACATGTGAGACACTCTTGAGGACGGATCACAGAACAAGTCTCAATCAATTTAAAAGAATAGCCATAATTGAGTTGTTTGTTTGTTTTGATATTGAGTTGTATGAGCTGTTTCTATATGTTGGATATTAATCTCTTATTGGTCATATCATTTACAAATATTTTCTCCTATTCAGTAGGTTGTCTTTTCATTTGGTGGATGGTTTCTTTTGCTGTGCAAAAGCGTTTACATTTAATTCGATCCCATTTGTTTACTTTTGGTTTTATTTACTTTGCTTTAGGAGGCAGATCCAAAAAGATATTGCTACGATTTATGTCAGAGAGTGTTGTGCCTGTGTCTTCCTCTAAGAGGTTTAGAGTATCCGGTCTTACATTTAGGTCTTCAATCCATTTTGAATTATTTTTGTATTTGGTGTTAGAGAATGTTCTAATTTCATTCTTTTATAGCTAGCTGTCCAGTTTTCTTAGCACCACTTATTGAAGAGACTTTTCTCCACTGTGTATTCTTGCCTCCTTTGCCATAGATCAATTGACCGTAGTGCATGGGTGTATTTCTGGGCTCTATATTTGGTTCCATTGATCTATGTGTTTCTTTTGTGCCAGTGCCAAACTGTTTTGATTACTGTAGCTTTTACTGTAGCTTTGTAGAATAGTCTGAAGTCAGGGAAGGTGATTCTTCCAGCTGTGTTCTTTGTTCTCAAGATTGTTTGGTTTATTTGGAGTCTTTTATATTTTCATACAAATTTTAAAAATTATTTTTTTGGGCTTCCCTGGTGGCGCAGTGGTTGAGAGTCCGCCTGCCGACGCAGGGGATACGGGTTCGTGCCCCGGTCCGGGAAGATCCCACGTGCCGCGGAGCGGCTGGGCCCGTGAGCCATGGCCGCTGGGCCTGCGCGTCCGGAGCCTGTGCTCCGCAACGGGAGAGGCTACAGCAGTGAGAGTCCCGCGTACTGCAAAAAAAAAAAAAAAAAAAAAAAAAAAAAAATTATTTTTTCTAACCTGTGAAAAATGCCATTGGTATTTTGATAGGCATTGTACTGAATCTGCAGATTGCCTTGGGTAGTAGGGTCATTTTAACAATACTGATTTTTCCAATCCAAGAACATGGTATATCTTTCCATCTGTTTGTGTCATCTTCAGTTACGTTCATTAGTGTCTTATAGTTTTCTGAGTACAGGTCTTTTACCTCCTTAGGTAGGTTTCTTCCTAGGTATTTCACTCTTTTTATTGCAAAGGTAAATGTTTCCTTAATTTATATTTCTGATAGTTTGTTATTGTATAGAAATGCTACAGATTTCTTTATATTGATTTTGTATCCTGCAACTTTACTAAGTTCATTGGTGAGTTCTAGCAGTTTTCTGGTGGCGTCTTTAGGATTTTCTATGTATAGTATCATGTCATCTGCAAACAGTGACAGTTGTACTTCTTCCTTTCCAATTTGTATTCCTTTTATGTCTTTTTCTTCTCTAATTTCTGTGGCTAGGAATTCCAAAACTATGTTGACTAAAAGTGGCAAGAATGGGCATCCTTGTCTTATTCCTGATCTTAGAGGAAATGCTTTCAGCTTTTCACCATGGAATATGATGTTAGCTGTGGGTATGTCATATATGGTCTTTATTATGTTGAGGTATGTTCCCTTAAAGCAACATGGATGGACTTGGAGGGCATTATGCTAAGTGAAGTAAGTCAGAGAAAAACAAATACTATATGATATCACTTATATGTGGAATTAAAAAAAAACAAACTAGTGAATATAAAAATAGACTCACAGATATAGAGAACAAACTAGTAGTTATCTGTGGGGAGAAGTGGGAGGGGCAACATAGGGGTAGGGGATTAAGATGTACAAACTATTAGGTATAAAATAAGCTGCAAAGATATATTATACAACATGGGGAATATAGCCAATATTTCATAGTAACTATTAGTGGAATATAATCTTTAAAAATTTTGAATCACAATGTTGCACACTTGTAACTTAAATAATATTGTATGTATTTAAATAACTATAGTTCAAAAAAAAGAGTAGCCATAATACCAAGCATGTTTGCAATCACAACTGTAAAATATTAAAAATCAATAACAGGATATAATTGGGAAATTCACAAATATGTGGAAATAAAGCAAAGAAGAAATCGCAAGAGAAGTTAAACAATACTTTGAGGTAAAAGAGAACAACAACAATTTTAAAAAACTTATGGGATGCAGCAAAAGCAGTGCTCAGTGGGAAATTTATAACTCTAAACACCTGCATTTAAAAGGAAGATCTCAAATCAATATCCTATTCCGTCTTAGGAAACTAGAAACAAAGGTAACTAAATTCAAGGCAACGGAAATTAAGGAAATAAAGATTAGAGTAAAATTAATGAAATAATGTATAAAAATAGGTGTGTGAGAATTGTGTAGGTATATTAGTAAGACTGCAGAGGTTGTCGGTGTATTTCTATTTTGAGTGTGTCTGAGCATTTGGGGTGTATACTCATGAGTAGTTTGTGGGTGTGTGTATTTGTCATTTGTGAGTATATCAGGGGGCTTAGAGTCCTCTATGTGTCTATTTTGAAATGTAATGCCTGAAGAATTTAGTGGTGTTGCTTTTATGTGTGTTCTCAATATTAGTGAGGTGGACTTATATGTACTGTTGACCCTTGAAGAACACAGGTTTGCACCCCACGGGTCCACTTATAGTGGATTTTTTTTTTCAGTAAATATTACAGGACTACTGCAGGATCCAGGAATGCAGAAGCACCGCATGGAGGGTTGGCGCCGTAACCCCCAAGTTGTTCAGGGGTCAGCTGTATTTGGTAAGTATAGGTTATTTGTGTCTGTGTGTGTTTTTGAGTTCCTGGGGCTTCTGGGGTACGTATTCTGCGGGATGTGAGAGTTTAGTTTGTGTGTTTGGAGACCAGTAGACTGTGTAGGTTATGTGTGTTTGCAGGAATCCTGGAGTATATGTATTTGAGGGCTGTGGGATTTCATATGGGTCTTGTTTGGGGTTGTACGTGAGACAGTTGTGTACTTGGTGAGCCTGTGTGTTTAGGTACTCAGTGTGTACATCTGGATGGCACGTTGGTTGCACATGTTTGTTTTCAGGCCCATGTTGTATGTGTATATATAGTTGTGAGAGTGGAATGTGACTATTCAGGGTGAGTAAGGTTTTGTCTTGTAAAAATGTAGGTGGTAAGAGGTGGTCTGTTTGTGTATTTATTCAGGGTGAGGGTAGAAATGTACGTGTGTGTTCAGGATATATATATATATATATATGTATATGTCCAAACACATATGTATATGTGTTATCCTTTTGGTTATATATCTGTGGTGGGAGTTGAGGGTTCTACTTGGGGTATAAGTGGATTCTGTGCACATATTCATAGGAAAAGGCATGGGATGTGCTGGAACTGGTTCATACTATCTTGGGATAGTCAATGGTGCATATCTCTTCCCAGCTCTGTGTTCAGTGATGTCGGGTGGGTAGCTTGAAATTGGTCATGCTGGGAATATGTATACCATGTAGATACCGTAAGTGAAGTCTTTCCCGCCTTTCCCGGAGAGCTTTGCATCAAACACTTATCAGCGTACCACTGATGTGCGTGTTTGGTTGTATGTATGTATGAAGCAAGAATATTTGGGCATCGGTGGGTATGTATGGGATGCTCATGTGAATTGTGAGTGTGGCATCTGGGGCTATGGGCCCTTGTATATGTGCATTGACCCTGGTACTTGTGAATCATTGCATTGCTCCTGTCAGGTTGGTGTGTTCTTTAGGGCCCAAGAATCCCCATAAATGTTGTTGATTCCCAGTAGAAATCATGCAGGTGGATACAGGGGTGTCTGTACCTTAGGCAGGTGGACACTTCTTCAGCATTTGTGTGGTTCTAGCATCTGGGTCCCTAGAAGGGGGGTCCTGGTGGACAGATGGCCATGCAGAGCAGAACCTTGACAGGTGTGTTGTTGGTGTGACAGGCAGCAGTCAGAAAGTCATGGGGCTTCCTGGCTAGGAGGTGAGATGACCAAGGGCTCTCCCGGGAAAACCCCCTGAGAATCAGCTGGACAGCTACAGGTGTTACTGGCTTTTCAGTGGCACAGCTGATGTGCGGGGACACCCTCCACATAGGGTCCAGAGCCATGTGTCCCTGAGCCCAACCGCCCCAGGGTGGTGGGAACTGTTGCGTATCAGGCTGGTCAGCTGTATCAGTAGGTCTCAACCAACCTGTCTCCATGGAAACCTAAGTCCTCAGGGATAGGCGGGACCTCTAGGGATCAGTGAGCTGACAAGGACAGAGGTGGGGAGGCTTTGTCCCTAAGGGAGAGTTGGGGACTGAGACCTGGAGAGCCTGGGGAGTCCCCCTCTGAGGAGATATGGCTCTGATGTTCCCAAAGCGTTTACACATGTACTCTGTTCTTTTTGGAAGGCTCAAGATGCTTCTAGCAGTGGGAAGCTGACCTCAGTTTCATGTTTCTCTGATAGGATGAACTGACCCTTTCATTCACTATTCCACATCTAGCTGCAGACCCATCAGAGGGAACCATGTGATCACTGTAGCCACCAGCTGACCCCACAGCCGCCTTGTGCCTCCCTTGGACCCACCCAAGAATTTCTGAGCCTTCTTTACGGTGAGTCTTGTGGCCTTTTCTCCCTCATTGTGAATCCTCCTGCCAATGAAACATGCTGTGAATGTTAACAAAAGGAAACCTCACCTAGAATTGGAGTCTGCAGGCCCGTAGAGGGAGCTCTCTTGCGGTGTCACTCATCATCAGTTACCCCAACAGGAAGAGGTCACTTACTGACCCCAAACAGGAAGTGCAACCACTTTACTACCCCAGCTGGAGGAGGGAAGACTTCCTTCCTGGCCAGCAACAAGAAATAGAAAATAGAAGTAGCTAATAGAACATTCCGCAGTTTAGCCAATGAGACGGACGCCATTGTCACCTGAAGTTTTACTTTCCTCCAGTGAACTTTCATTGTTTCCCTTGATGATGACTTTCTTTCCTTGTCCCACCCTCCTTACTATAAAAGCCTTCTGGGACTTCCCTGGTGGTCCAGCGGCTAAGACTCCGCGCTTCCAGTGCACGGGGCATGGGTTTGAACCCTGGTCGGGGAACTAAGATTTCCACATGCCATGTGGCGTGGCCAAAAAAAAAAAAAGCCTTCCATGTTGTGAGTATTTCCCTTTCTATCAGATGAGATGCTGCCTGATTCATGAGTCGTTCAATAAAGCCAATTTATTCAAAATTCAAAGTAAATCTTGAAATGTACTCAGTTAAATGTTGTTTTTAAATACATTGGTGGCATTCAGAGGTGGCCACGAACAGTTTAATATGTATCCCTCCAGAAATGTTGTGTATAAAAATATGTATGTGCACTTTTCTAAAATCCACTCTTAGGATTCCTACTGGTAACAGAATGATTTTATGATTAAATGCTTATCTTTTTAAAAAGAAAAAGATAAATATATTGGTGGCAGTGATGGGATCTGAAGCAAATTTCTGATAACATTTGGGACAAGGAGAAACAGGTGTGGTGCCCACACCTCCTTTGAGTTCACTGCCTTTCTTGCCATTCCTGAAGGTTGTTGGTAAGCTCCTCTTGGTTGGAGCTCCATTCTCTTTGCGTTTGTGCTCCCAATCTAATTGGCTTTCCTTTACAGGGCAGGTCAGTTTGGCTGGTAGAGGATTCTCCCTGAGGCCAAACCCCTAGCCTTTCAGATGGAAATTCCCAGGACACAGTAACATCTCTTGGTTATTGCCAGTATAGTTTTGAGTGGTAAACCCTAGCCCCTAATTTTGTTCCCGGGATTCCACATTGGGCACTGCTGACAGTGTAGTCTGCACTTCCCCATCTGTTTGGAATCAGCCCCCAGTCTGCATGCTTGGAACTGTTGGTGGCGGCTATAGTTGTCCATTTTGTTTGGAATCAGTTTGCAGTCCCCACTCCTTGGGATTTGCTGGTTGGATCTTTTTCCTCAGTCCAAGGATCACTGGGAATTGGTGGTGGTGCATACCAGGCCTTCTTTTGTCCAGGACATAGTAATAACATCTCTTTGTTACTGCTGATATACTAAGGCACAGTTTTTTTGTGTGTGTTCTTTTGGGTTGACAAAGTCTAGCTAAGGAAATGAGATCCTTTACCGCCAAAGAGTTGAGAATGCCAGCTTCTGGCACACCTGCTTATTTTATATTTAAGAACTCTGGTCCTGGACGCTGTAGATATTTAGAGAGATGGCAAAATTATACTAATATTGATCTAGAATTACAGTGGTCATTGTGGGGAATGTTCCAGTTAGACAAGATTGTTCACTTAAGGGAAACACTAGAGAGCAAGGGTTCCCAAATTAGAGAGGGAGAATGAGATGCCTGCTTTAATTGGTATGTAAAAGTTTACAGAAGGTTTCAAGATTCCAAAGTAGCTTCCTTTAGAGACTTAGAACAAAAAGCTATTGAAAAATTAAAGAGGCAAAAGGTACCTGAAACAAAAGACCACAGGGCGAATGTGACTGCAGATTGAACTCCTACTGTCCCCCCTTTCCTCTTTCACCTGAGTACTCTTGTTTTATTCATTTTCTGTCTGAAATACTTTTCTATTCCAAAGAGAATATTTAACAATTGCCATTTAAAGTAAAACTACCTGAGGTTGCAGGTGAGCCCCCTCAGGTGTCCTTTATTTACCCCTTGGTCAAAGACTGAACTGAGAGCTATAGTCAAAGAATTCTCTAAACCTAGGAAGGAACCCCCAACATTTTGTGTAGAATTTAGAGTCACTGTCAGGGCGTATGTCCCCAGACTGCTAGATCTTTATCCGCTTGTTGGCATGTTGGTAGGACGGGGAGGGGGGGAAGCCCCAGAATGGATGCAGGAAGCAAAATGACCTAATCCCTAGGATGATACTCAAGGTCCTCAACCTAAAAAGGCTTGCAGAATAACAAATAACCTTTTCTAAGCTATTCCTAAAATCTTCCCTGCTCCCACTTGGTCTATTATTATTTGGCCTAATAATGATTGGTCTATTATTCACTCATACAAACAAAAGAGGGGTGAATCTGTGGAAGACTTTAGAGCCAGTTTGGAAGCTCTCTTTTTACAGCAGTTGGTGTTCCAAGGAATAAAAAGGCCACTCAGCCTGCTTTAACTACCCTCTTTGTAAATGGATTAGCCTTCTGAGATTAGTGGATTTATAAAAGGGCAGAAAACAGGGTGGGAGGCTGTAGGTCTGACTGAACTCCTGACTGTAGCTAAGCATTTTGAAAGGACCTTGGAGCAAGATCACAAACAGAAATCCAAAAAGCTCATAGCCTTACAGTTACAACAGCTCTAAGGCAAGAGACCCAAAATAACACCTGGGCCTCCCCCATTACAAGCTCCTAGGGTCCATGATCAATTAATTCCATGACCCAAAGTTGATGTTTCATTTGTAATCAGTGAGGACGCTGGAAAAATACGGTGTCCTCAAAGGTCCTCTGCAAACTCTTCACAAATGCTCTCATATCTGTCTCAAAGGGAGGGCCTCCTCATGACCCTCTCCCATAATTGGCAGAACTCCAGAGGTTCTCTGGTAAACTATTCCCAGCAATTACCTGAAACAGCCCAGAGGAAAATATAATGAAAATCAATGAAAAACTGCCAAATTTTAGTTGATACTGGAGCTATGCTTTCTACTTTAAAGCCCACTCTCATATTTTACTTTGAAATCTACATTTAACCCTAAGGCTAACTGTAAACATGATTACCTAACCCTTTAACACCCTACCCCTTAGCCCTAACCAGAGCTGTGCTTTCTACTCTAAATCCCACCCTCAAAGAACAACAGTTCCCTCTGAGTAAAGAGGATGTTTCCATAGTGGGAGTACCTAATGCAGTTCAGAGAGACTTTTTTTTATCTCAACCAACATTCCTTTTTGCTATGCAATATAGCCCCAGTTAATCTATTCAATAGACCTCTCTTTTCTAACTGAAAAGGGCCAGTACATTTTGCCTCCAGTGGCGATCTCACCTTAAAATTGCCTGCTCAACCTGAACCTGATCATGTATGTTCCTTACAATCTGTCCTGGACATAAAAGAGCAAGTTCAACGAAAGTTCCCTCATTTGATGGAGATGCCTGCAAATTTGGGGGCTACTTCTGACAGTGTTAACATCAGAAGAATAAAAAAAAATGCAAACCTATAAGGATTCAGATAGACGCAGCTAAACCTCTCCCTAGGTCTCCTCAACAACTATTAAAGCCTGTGGTCATACAGGGTCCCATACCTATTGTAGAAGACTTAATTGCCTGGGAGGTAATCATTCCTGTACTTGTCCCTGCAGCATGCAGGGTTGGAAACCTGGCAGGATGGCGATTTGTCCAGGACTTGGGAGGTGTTAATAAAAATAGTTATTCCCTGTTTTCCTGTTGTTCCAAACCTAGCCACCCTTCTGTCACAAGTTTCAACTGACTTGAAATGGTTTACTGTTGGAGACCTTTGTTCACCTTTCTTCAGCATTGCGGAGACCCAACAGCCAATATGTATATGCCTTGACTTGGAACAATCAACACTATACCTGCACTTTGATGCCTCAAGGGCTCCCTGGGACCCCTCCTTTTTTGTCCCAAGTTCTTCACCAAGATTGAAGTACCCTCTAGTTCCCTGAGAAATCAACCTTTTTACCATATGGAGATAACCTCCTGCTGTACTCAGCTACTGTAAAGATTCCATAAGGCATTCATAAAAGATTCCATTTATTTGCTGCAACAATTAGCTGAGAAAGAACACAAAGGGAAAATTACAGTTATCTCTAAACGCTGTTCATTACCTAGGACATAATCTAAGCACTGAAGGAATTCAGCTATCTCCAGAGAGAATTCGGCTGATACAGGAACTTCTTAGACTCACAACTAACTGCTAGCATTGTGGATTTCTAGGTTTAGCTGGTTATTGTCAGCTCTGGGTTCCAAATTTTTCTCTGTTACCTCTCCCACTCTGTGAACTTATTAAAGATTTAGTTCCTGAATCCTTTGCTTGGGAAGAAAACATAAGCAGGCTTTTATAAGGCTAAAACAAGCACCGCAAGAGCTGCCTTCCTTAGGGTGACAGAAATGATCAGGTTCAGACTGATCCGGAAACTTTAAGGTGAGATCTCCACCGGAAGCAAAATATATTAGCCCTTTTAAGTTAGAAAAGAGATCTCTACCTAATAGATTAACTTTAGGTCATTCAAAAGCTTTTCCTTTATTTGTGCATGAAAGGCATAATCAGGCCGCGCAGAGCTGTGTGAGCATGGTAGTAAACATAGGCCTTTTGCCTGTTATAGCATGCAACTTGATGCAGTTGCTTTTGCCTATCTCAGTTGTCTTAAGGTTATAGCCACAACTGCAAATTTAGTGGAAGCCTTGGCAGATTTGACTCTAGAAAATGAAGTTTATTTGCAAACTCCACACATTGTCCACAGTCTTCTTAACTCTGAATTGACAACATTTCACCTGCAAGTATCACTAGATGAACTTCCTGTGAAATCCTGCTTTCACCAGCTAATCGTTACCTTAAACTTGACAACGTTCTCAATCCTGCTACACTACTACCTCTGTCTCACAAAAGTGAGGGCCATGAGTGAAAGGTAACAGTGTCCCATGGGAATTCCCTGGTAGTCCATTGGTTAGGACTCCAAGCTTCCACTGCAGGGAGCGCGGGTTCAATCTCTGGTCGAGGAACTAAGAACCCACAAGCCACATGGCACAGCCCAAAACAAAAACAAACACAAAAAACAAAAACAAAACAAACAGAAAACAGTGTCCCGTCTTGTGACACCGTGTCCTGAGTAAAGATGTTACCAAGTCCAACCTTGCTCTGCTTACCACACGACAGGCCAATTAATCGGAGATGAGGTGTAGAGGCAAGGAATATGACGTTATTGGGAAAGCCAGAAGACCTAGAAGATGGCAGACGAAAGTCTCAAAATAACCATCTTATGGGGGTTTGGATGCCAGTTTCTGTTATAGCACAGAGATGGGGAGGAGATGAGGAGGTGAAGTAAAACGGCCATAAGTTTTGCGAATATCCCCTGGAATGGCCAGCCTTGGGGAGGAGATGTGTTAATATCCTCTTAATTGCAGCCATCCACTGGTGGGCAGTGTGGAATGTTTCCCTGAACTAAGGCACTTTGTTTTAACATTCAGGCAGAGGGACAGCGTTCCCCGAGGCAGGCCATTATGTACAGACAGTATCCTTTTAGTGAACAAAAGCAGCGGAAGGCAAAGGTTAAAGTAAAAGAAAGAGATCCAACGTGTAGTCAGATTTGGCTCTTCCCTGTTCCAACTCCCTACTGTCAATGTAAGGGGTGACGGCCCTTCTAATTGCTTCATCAGATGGATCTTTCTGTGAGTGTCCACCATCGGTGCTAGTGTTCCAAACGTTGTTTTTGGTTTTTTTGGTTCCTCTCTGGAAAGTGTCTCTTTACACTTGTAGCATTAAAAAAAAACATTCTCAGCCTAAAAGTTGAGAGCTATGATCTATTTGACGGGAATTATTTATTTATTTATTTATTTATTTATTTTGTGGTACACGGGCCTCTCACTGTTGTGGCCTCTCCCGTTGTGGAGCACAGGCTCCGGACGCACAGGCTCAGCGGCCATGGCTCACGGGTCCAGCCGCTCCGCGGCATGTGGGATCTTCCCAGACCGGGGCACGAACCCGTGTCCCCTGCGTCGGCAGGCGGATTCTCAACCACTGTGCCACCAGGAAAGCCCCTGATGAGAATTTTGAGGGCTTCAAGCCTTGGAGGCAGCATCTCAAGTTAAGGAATTTAGCGCTTGTCTATGTATGGGATGATGCAAGAGTCTGGGCTCACTGAAATCATTCATTTGATATGTACCTCAGCTATCCAGAGCCTGTATCCTATATTCTCATATCCTGAGTTTTGTTAGGGCTCACCGGCTCACGCTGGAGGGCTGCAGTCGCTAATGACTGATGTGTCAGGAAATATTCCATTTCTCAGATCCTCTCCTCTTGGTCAGGATGTTGACCAATATTTGGGAGATATTTTAGGATCAAATTTTGTCCCACGGTGCTGGGAGGATCATCGCAGGTCAGGCGAGAATTCTTGATATGCCACTCCAGGTGCTAGTGTTTGGATTAGGCCCTATTGATAATTAAAGATCCTCTGGATCCTTTATCTAATTATGATCCAGGAGACATTTTCCCTTGTTGCTTCCTTCCATACCTAGAATCACACTGTTACAATTATTTTATGTTATAAATGTGGTCTATTTCCTCAAGATGTTTAGCCATAGAAGTATTGTTGGAGGCCTGGTTACATACTGGGTACTGTAAGAGACACCAGTCTTATGAAATAGACAGGATATAAGTAATGCAGCTAGTAAGGTTAACAAAGAAACAGTGCAGCAGGGAGACACAAAGAGCAAACAATCTGGAAACAAAGAACAGTGATCAGTATAACTACTTGTAATCCAATTGCAATAGCCAGCGACCAGAGGTACCATAACTGATTTAGTGAGCCATCCGCTGTTTCAGTGTACCAGCAGTGCGTTACTTAGACATGCATGGCTTAATCTTTGAGACAAGCGTATGCTACTGGCAGGATCAACCAGGTAGAGAGAAAAAGATAAATGTTTCCATTCTGCTTACAAGGGTATAATTTAACAAATTACTGTAAGTCATAATTAGTTTAAGGGGAGGGTTTTGCTTACACCTGGAAAACACAGATCTAAAACAGTCATTTTTCAGAGAGAAACCATAAAAATTATAACCATAGTCACCAGCTTACCCAGTCATGTGCAACTAATCGTTTTTGTTAACAGCTTTATGAAGCCATCAGGTTTCCCATTAGAATTCTTCAAGTTCTTACCCAGTACACCTTTATGGTTTGAAAACCAGAAACTTGTATTTATCCAAAGGTCCCTTCTATAAATCTTCTTCAAGAGGAAGCGTTTTTGCAAAGGCATCAGGGTGAAACTGTAACCGTGTACAATGACGAAAGACCTAAGAAGGCACGTTTAAATCTGATTCCAATGCAGTTGACAAAGTGACGTGGTTACTGAGGTGACATGCAGCCCTTTCAGATAATAAAGGGAATTCTGACTGGTAACATTTTACCAGGACATACCAGATTGTAGGAACTCCATATAATCTGTAGAATACCTGTATCATTTGGCATAACCTAAGAAGATTTATTGCTTATTTGACAACACTTCCCGTGTAATTCAACATAGCAAGTCAACCTAATTAGTTAATATCTCTCTTTGGGGTGTTTCAGGGGCCCTTTGAAGCACCCCAAAGTGAGCTAGAGGTCAAAGGAAATTCATTATAATTTGATTTGGGAAGTTTTGTCAAAACAATAAGAAAAGGCTTTTAAACAGTCACATAGGATCACATGTCACTGTGAAAAAAATAGTTATTCACTTAGCCAGAGTAACAATAAAAGATTTCAAAGGCAAGTACAGAACAAATGTCTTAAAAGGTAGAAAAACTTAAAATCTGGTATCCAAGGCAGTCCAAAATCTTAAGAAACCTTGTCTCCTTAACAGAGAGAAAAGTGAAATTCAAGTTGTGCACCAGCTTACTTTCAACATTTATTTACTCAATTAAACTTATTTTTAAACTTAGTCAGTCCTGACCACGTACAGAACTCTTTTATTCAGGGTCCGCTTTCCATAAACCTTCTGTCCCTTATTTTAGCACAATTTTGACTTTTAAGTGGTCAGATATCTGGAGAGAATAATTTTCGATAGACCTTCCTAAAAGATAAGTATTTTAAAAAGTTCACCTAAAGCTCTTATCTCATTTGCATTTTCTTTCCTTAAAAGTTTCTTCCTGGCTTCCCTGGTGGCGCAGTAGTTGAGAGTCCGCCTGCCGATGCAGGGGACTCGGGTTTGTGCCCCGCTCCGGGAAGATCCCACATGCCGTGGAGCGGCTGGGCCCATGAGCCATGGCCGCTGAGCCTGCGCGTCTGGAGCCTGTGCTCCGCAACGGGAGGAGAGGCCACGGCAGTGAGAGGCCCACGTACCACACACACAAAAAAGTTTCTTCACATCAAGTTATTTCCTTGCTGACAAATTTGCAACAGATATAACAAGATTTTATTTAGCTTAGATTAAAACCTAGGCACAAGAAAAGTATTATACTTAATGTTGATGACTCTAACAGCATGTCTATATTAATTACATCAACAAATGAACGTTCATACCAGGTCTTAATTAATACTGAATATTTCCCAGTTCACATGAACCTGAAGCTCATTGAGCTCAGTTTCTCTTGTTTTTAGAATAGTTTGGTTTGCAAGTGCTTACTTTTCTTTAAGCCAATTAAATAGAGCTCATCCACAAATCAACCTCAGCAATGTTATCCAACAACAAAGACACATACAAGGACACAAACATACAGAGCTGTCACGTTGTCATTTCAAAATTTCAGCACTGAGTCAGGTACAGCCATGTGAAACCCATCAGTTTACAAAAAGAAGTTGGATTCAAATTACGTTTCTGGAAGATGGAACAAATCAAACTCACTTGTCTAGATGGCTGAATTTTTCACAGAAAAGACACTTAGGTTTTTAATTTATCCTTGTTAAGTCAATTTCTAAATTACTTTACCCCCTTTTAAAAAGATGCATTTTTAAAAGGTGGCAGAGATGAGGGTTCCTGAGAAGACCAGAGAGAACATTTGCATCTCAAAGATACAGGCAAGTTTTTCCTAGGATGACTTTGTTTCCCCTTTGTTTAATATTTACAAAACTCTTAAGATAAACAGGGAGGGTCTGGGGAGTGGTTTCTATTGGCGAGTCAATCTACTTGTTCTCCACTGTCAAAATTTCCGGGGGCTCCTGTGGGGAAATTAGAATCGGACACCTCAAGTCCAAGGGAGTTCCCTGTCTTGTTATAGGATGTCAGCACAAGGGAAATTGCCCTGCTGTGGAAGTGGCTCCCGGTCCAAATTGGGTAGCCTGTGGAGTCTTAGATGGTGATACGAACTCAGGCTCCTGTGCTCTGAGGGTTAACACGGAAACATCTATTTGATCCCCATGGGTAGGGGAAATAGGAGGTGGTGAATATGATGGCGGCATGGGGGGAGGGTGGGCAGTTGGAACAACTGCCAGTGCAGCTTTTGCTCTTTTGCAAAACACTTCTAACTGTGAGATCCTATACAAATTGAGTGAGCCATTTAGGAGCTACTGCCCTTCTGATCCTATATTTTGGGTCCGCACCCTATTACAATAGTATATATCATGTCTTTCTTAGTCATAGGCTCAGGGCTACGTTACACCAATTTATCTAATATAGGCCCCAAAGGGCTCTCCTTCAGGGTAGATGGAGCATTTCCCATTTTGTACACCAAAAGGCAAAAGATGCAAACAAATTCTGGCATCAGTGCCCACAAAACCAAGACCAAAACCAACGAACCAGTTCCGAAATCGGTTCTGAGGGGGTGTAGTGGTGTAGAGAGCAGCCGTCTGGTCCAGAAACCCACAGGCAGCTAGGAGGAGCTGTGTTAGTCCAAAGGCTCTGGGACACATAGTCCATTCTCAGCCCAGAAGGAGCAGCCAGGGAGAACCAGTGGGAGGGCTTGACTAATTGACTATTGTGCCTGTGATGAAGCTTATTGTTTAGCTCTTCGCCAGTAAACTATGGGGGGTTTGTACGTGGCTGCATAAATGGGTCTAAGAATGATGGACAAGTGTGGTATTTGTTGCCTCCAAAGTGTGAAGAGACCTAAACGTAAGACGTGTTGGGCTTGCTGTAGTGTGTTGGGGGGCTGAATAGTTAACAACTGAGGTTTAGCTGCAAGAGGAATTTCCTGGCATTTAGCGGATCAGTTAATGCCCAGAAATTTAAGAGCTGTGGGCAGCCCTTGAATTTTATGTGGGGCAGTAGCCCACCTGTATGTTATAGATGGGTCACCAACCATGTTAGGGCCTTGTGCACCAATCTCCTGAGGGGCTCTGGATTAGAACATCAGTATAGTGCCAGACGGTGCAAGGGGACACCGGGTCTTGCCAGCAGAGACTGTGGGCAATAGCTGGGCTGTTAAGATAACCAGTAGGCAGACAGGTTAAAACACACTGGGTGCCTTCTGAAGTAAAAGTAGACTGCAGCTGGGACTCCTTAATAACTGGTACTGAATAGGACATAATAGCTAGATGGTCACAGCACAGTAGTTCCCTGGAGCCCTTTGGATATACTTAATTAAGTGGACAGTGTTGGAAAAGGGAGCCTTAATAGTGGGGATTAGCATTTATATATCAGTAGTTGCTTATAAGGCGCCACTCATTAATAGCAGGCTTCAATAACAGCCCAGTGGGGGAATTGAAAAGGAGAAATGGTGTGTTTAATGACTTCTTCTTTCCATAAATTTTGAATTATGGGCTGCAGTCCCACAGCCCCCTGTCATACATGTTATTGGGGGATATTTACTGTCTTAGGTGGCAGTCTTATGAGCTCCCAATATTCAGCTTCCACCAGGAAGACCAGGAATTTGGGTTTGTTCCAAATGGCGTTGCAGTACATCAAGGCATCCATAGCTATAACGGGAAAGGGTAGGGCCAAAGGGGCTACCACCACTAAAAGGTTTTTAATACAGATTGTTTCCGTAGTGGCATTCCATGGAAGTTGAATGCTATCTACACCCCTGACTATTATGCCTTGTAATCTAAAGTGTGACCCTTGCTTATAATTGGAGGGGTTCCGAGGAAGCCCTGTAATTTGAGCTCCAGTGGTCAGTGAGAGCCATAAGAAAAGTTGTTGATGTGTGTCCCAAGGATAATTAGAGAAGTATATGGGCAATTGTCCCAGAGGAGGGCCACGCTTCAGGGATCTGCCAGGTCCCTAAGGCAGAGGCCTTGGCAGAGGTCAGGGTACAGGATTTGGAGAGGTGACAGCTGCCCATTGCTCCAGTCTCCTGAAGAGTCTGTAGCGCCTGAGCAAAAATGTCTAACTTGTGCTTGGGCTGTCCCAAGATTACGTCATTAGGGACCCCCGATCTCCAGAACTGCCAATACAGGGAGGTCTGTTAGTCATCTCATGAAGGATGGAGCTGTGTGAAGGCACCACCCCTTGGTGGAGACCAATAACGGTCCCAGAAGTCCCTATATCCCTTAAGGGAACTCTGTTGGGTTCCTGGCCGATGGGGCAGCGGGGCCCATATGCCTTTACTGGCAAGTGAGATTTGGGGTTCAGAAAAATTATCTTTTTCATATGTAGCTACAACATGGATGCAGTCCCATGCCTGTTGTACTGTATCTGACGTTTCTTTGAATTGTAACAGCATGGCTTTATAATTAGAGGGAACACCCTTCTCCCCCTTCCAGAAATTATTCACCTTTCATAACTGAAACTTTGTACCTCGTGATCAATACCTGCCCATTTTCCCATCCCCTCATCTCCTGTCAACCACTGTTCTGCACCCCACATCTATGGCTATTTTAGATTCCACGGAAAAGTAGTATCATGAAGGGTTTGTAGCTGTCTTTCTGTATCTGGTTTATTTCACTCAGCATAATCTCTTTCAGGTTCACCCATGTTGTCACAAAAAGCAGTATTTCCTTCATTTTAAGGCTGAATAATATTCCATTGTATACAGACATACCTTGGAGCTATTGCAGGTTTGGTTCCAGACCACCAAAATAAAGCAAATATTGCAACACAACAAGCCTCATGAATTTTTTGGTTTACCAGTGCATATAAAAGTCATGTGTATACTATATTATAGTGTGTTAATGTGCGATAGCATTATGTCTAAAAAACCAATGTACATACCTTAATTTTCAAGTAATGCTAATTGGGAAAATGGCCCCAATGGACTTAATGCAGGATTGCCAGAAACCCTCAATCTATAGACAACGTAGTATCTTCAAAGCACAATAAAACGAGCTATACCTTTTTCTATACCACACTATCGTTATCCATTCATGAATCTACAGACACGTATGTTGATCCAATATCTTGGCTACAGTGAAAAGTAAACATGGAAGTGCATATGTCTCTTCACGATACCGATTTCATTTCCTTTTGCTGTATACCCAGAAGTGAGATTGCTGAGTCATAAGGCAGTTGTATTTTTAATTTTTTGAGGAACTTCAATACTGTTTTCCTTAGTGGCTGTATCAATTGACATACCCAGCAAAAATGCACGAGGGTTCCCTAGTCTCCATGTCCTCATTAACACTTGTTATCTTTTGTCTTTTGGATAATTGCCATTGTAACAGGTGTGAGTTGATATATCATTGTGGTTTGAGTTGCATTTCTCTAACAGTTAGTGATGTTGAGCACCTTTTCATACATCTGTTGGCCATTGATATGCCTCCTTTGGAGAAATGTGTATTCAAGTCCTTTGCCCATTTTAAAAAATAAATTTGTTTTGTTTATTTATGTATTATTGGCTGCGTTGGGTCTTTGTTGCTGAGCGTGGGCTTTCTCTAGTTGAGGCAAGTGGGGGCTACTCTGTTGTGGTGCACGGGCTTCTCCTTGCAGTGGCTTCTCTCATTGTAGAGCACGGTTTCTAGGTATGCGGGCTTCAGGAGTTGTGGCTCGCAGGCTCTAGATTGCACGCTCAGTAGTTGTGGCATGTGGACTTAGTTGCTCCATGTCATGTGGGATCTTCCCGGACCCCGGTTCAAACCTGTGTCCCCTGCATTGGCAGGTGGATTCTTAACCATTGCCCCACCAGGGAAATCCCCCCCCCGGGTAGGTCATTCCTCTTCTGTAATGACTTTTATATGCTGATTTTATATCCTGCAACTTCACTAAACTCACTATGAATTCTAACAGTTTGTATTGCTGTTGTTGTTGAATCTTTAGGATTTTCTACGTGAATGATCATGTCATCTGCAAACAGAGGTAATTTTACTCCTTTCTTTCTGATGTGGATGCATTTGGTTTGTTTTTCGTGCCTCATCCTCTGTCTGCCAGTGCTATGTTGAATAGAAGTGCTCCAACTCCAATTCCTCCAGGAGTTCCTTTTTTGCACCTCTAGGACCCCTTTCACTCAAGGCCCATACCTTGTTACAGACTACCTATTGGACAGCCACTTCCAAGCAGCCCATATTCTAGGCTTTAGAGATGCTCAAACTCAAGGAATACCCCCAGCATAGGGAAATATTATAGGACAACAGCCTCCTGGTAGACGTCTCTGGGACACTGGACTTCATTTCTAGGAGGGCTTTCTCACGGTTCCATGTTATTCAACATGGGATGATCCTCTTCTAAGCCAGAAGAAACACCTCTGGAACATATCCTTAAAAATTGGAGATTTTCAAAAGAGATGGGGGTGAAAAGGGAGAATCTTAAACTCTGTTGTAACATTGCCTGGCCCTTGTATAAGTTGGGGAATGGAGAAAAATGGCCTGAAAATGGGTCTCTGTAATATCGTCTTGTAATTGGATGTCTACTGTTGCAGGACAGAAAATGGACTGAGGTTCCCTATGTTCAAGTCTTCATGGACCTGGGAATTCCCTGGTGGTCCAGATGTTAGGACTCTGAGCTGTCACTGCTGAGGGCCTGCGTTCGATCACGGATCGGGGAACTAAAATCCTACAAACCACGTGGGGCTGCCCCCCCATCAAAAAAAAGCCTTTCCCATGGCAAAAAAATGCCATAAGCAACATCAAAAGACAAATGATTGGAAGAAAAGTATATCACCGTATAAATCAATATCTTTCACAGTTGAAGGGTTAATATCCCCACTTTATAAGTACTTTTAAAAATCAAGAAGAGGGGCTTCCCTGGTGGCGCAGTGGTTGAGAGTCCACCTGCTGATGCAGGGGACACGGGTTCATGCCCCGGTCCAGGAGGATCCCACGTGCCGCAGAGCGGCTGGGCCCGTGAGCTATGGCCACTGAGCCTGTGCGTCTGGAGCCTGTGCTCCACAACGGGAGGGGCCACAGCAGCGAGAGGCCCGTGTATCAAAATAAATAAATAAATTAAGATAAAAATAAAAATCAGGAGTATACTAAAGTAGATTTCAGAGCAAAGAAATTTATTAGAGACCACAAGGGAGATTACTTAATAATCATGAATCAATCCACCAGGAAGATGCAACATTCCTATATGTATATGAACCAGATGACAGAATGCATGAAGCAAAACTTGATAGAGCAGAGAGAGAAATTGAGAGAATTGATTACTATTGACAATTGTTGGTATTGTTCTATCAACTGACAACTGCTGGAACAAAAATCAACAAGGGTGTAGCAGTCCTGAATTCCATGATCAAACGCCAGGATCTAACTTATACACACACACACACACGCACACACACACACACACACACACACACACACACACACACATATCATTCCACCCAAGAACAGCAGAATACATGCTTGTTTTTCCAGCACGCATGAAACACTCACCAAGACAGTCCATATACTGGGCCATAAAACACACTTCACCCAATTTAAAAGAAAGGGTATATTCTTTAACCACAATGGAATCAAACTACATATAAATAACAGACAGCAGGAGAACCTCGAAATTTAACAACACAGTAATAAACCATGGGTCAAACAGGAAGTCATTTCAAAGGAAATCATTTAAAAAAACATAGCACTTAATGAAAATACAACATATCAAACCTGTAGAATGCTGCTACAGCCAGGATGAGTGGGAAATATATTGCACTAAATGCTCACATTATACATAAATGTTTCAAATGAGTAGTTTAAATTCACACCTCAAGAAACTTGAAAAAGTGGAGCACAATAAATCTAAAGGAAGCAGATGGATGGAAATAATAGAGACCAAAACAGAAATCAATATCATTCATACAGCAAAACAAGAAGTAAGGGGAAAAAAGTTGGTTCTTCAAAAAGTAAAATAAAACTGATGAATCTCTTATAATTATGACAAAAATAAGAGAGAAGATACAAATCATCAGTATCAGGAATGAAGTGAGATATCAACATAGACCCTGTAGCCATTAAAAGGGTAGTAAGGAATTACTATGAACAGTTTTACTATACTCATGAATTCTGTGTCTAGAGAAAATGGAAAAATTCCTCAAAAACCACATTCCAAAATTCTAGATAAAATAGATTATCTGAATAGCGACATAACCACTAAGGAAACTGAATTTATAATTTAGAAATTCCTGAAAGAGAAATTCCCAGGCCCAGATGATTTCACTGGGGTATTCTACCAAACATTTGAAGAAGGATTAATTTTATACAGTCTCTTCCAGAAAACAGAAGAGGGAACACTTCCTAATTTATTTTATGAGACCATTGTACCTTGATGCCAAAAGCAGACAAAGTACAAAACTGTAAAAGTACATACCAGTATCTCTCATGAAGATACATACAAGAATTCTCAAAAACATAAGCAAATTAAATCAAACCATGTATAAATAGCACGATACCTTATGACCCAGTAGAATTAATTCCACATATGCAAGGCTGGTTCAATATTAGGAACTAAGCAATGAAAAAGAGCAAACTATTGATAAAAGCAACAACCTGGACGAATTTCCAGAAAACTACGTTGAGTGAAAAAAACCAATCCCAGTAGGTTACATACTATATGATTCCATTTCTATAATACTAGGTTGATGGATAAAGAAGTGAAAATAAGGGACCGTCAAGTCCAGCCTCTGGGCCGTGAATCAAAAAAACAGTTTATAAACTGCCTAAAGAGGCACACGCCAATTGTGCTGCCACTGTGTGAGGTGGAAGGAACTTCTGGTTCCTGCCTACCTGCCAGAGCCCTCGTGGAACGACCCCCACCCCACCCTACCCAGAACCCCTAGCCCTCTGCCCCTCCCCCACTGCAGAATGTTTCAGCCACATTCTGCTGTTTAGATTGAAACTCGTCCCTCCTTTACTTGGATCCTGAGCATCTGCTGAAGCAGGTCACTCTCGGGGTCCTGGTCTTGACTTTTCTCATGGAGGCTACCAGGCAGCAGTAGTCCGTTCGCAAGCCTGCAGGATGGATGGCTTCAGAAGGAGGTAAGCCTATAGGCTGGGGGTGTGTTCTCAGAGAGCCTGCCATCCCTCACGTCCTTCGGGTTCACACGTGACACTTCACTGTGGGCACATAGTTGCACTGAAGTAGAGGGAGACGAGAGCACTGGACTCACAAGGACATTTCACCTGGGGAGACTGGGGAGCCTGAAGATACTGGAGACTGCACTGGGGAGGAGGGGTCATTGGAGGTGGATCAAGAGGAATTGCCCTGGCTATGGAGAAAGGATGGCAGCAGACAGGTTGATTCTTTCTAGAAGGGAGACAGGCCACTTTGAAACGTGTGTGTAAGGATGTGTGTGCTGTCCTGGTGGTGACACAGGGAGGGTCATGAGGAAAGCCTAGACCTGTATTGTGTTCCTGATGCACCTGAAGCTTGCCTCACCATATGTTTCTAAGGGATTTGAACAGGAGCCTACTGTATCTAAGGGGGCCGTGGGGAGAGATGTCTTGGTGAGAAAACTATTCAGTGGGGCTGTGTGTGGCCACACCTGCAGTGAAGTGTGGAGAGAGCTCAGCAGGAGGTTACTCTAACTGCCGCAGCCCACACCTCGTCCACTCCTCGCAGCCCAGAGCTCACTTCTCAGTTCAGTTAACTGTTGCCTTGGATTCAACAGGGGATGGGCAACCATGGAACTTCAGCCAACAGAGGGCTCAGGTTCCTGAGTTGCTCTGAATTCTTTTGACTCTTGTGGAATCGCAGTTTTTCAGACCAACTTCATCTTGTCCAGTATCTCACGGTGGACCTTCAGGCTGCCTTGAGAGGAAGAGATTGTTCATATTTCTGGTCACTCCTTCATGGACAGGGAACAGATGTGGAGTGGGGGTGTTTCGGCTGGAATGTCTATGAAGGCTGCTTCCTCAAAGGGGGAAGGAGTGTAGCCCAGGGTCAGGAAGACGATCTTCTGTGTTATTCTGAAACGTCCTATGACACCTGTTCTGGTTGATTAGGTGCACCGTGGTGTGTACCTTGTTCTCCTGAACAGGGATGTGTTCCAGAGGAGTTGATCACCATGGCAACTGGCTTATGCCTGATTCTCAGATTGTCTCTCCGTTATTGGGAGCTGGAAGGGGAAGGACCACAGGTGGTCTGTACTCCCACGACCAATGTAACATGACAATTCCCTGGCCCTTATTTAATCCTCTGCAGCCGTCACTGGCTGTGAAATGACAGAATCTAAGGGACAGGCACCTACTTCTCAGACTCCCCCCCACCTCCTAGGAACAGAACTCCTGAGTGATGACAGTGACTCTGGGCACTGGGGAGGGGGTGGCAGGACCTGGCCCATGTTATGGATCTGCTGTGGGTTGTTCTGAGATGCAGGTGCATTCTGGGCCAGTGTTATGGGTTTGTATTGGGATTCCATTAGAGAGATATTTTCCGGCATTTTGTTTTGTTTTGTGAGGCTAGGAAAGAAAGAGGCGATTTATACTGAGCATCAGGAAAGGAAGACTGAGGAGGAGGTGGGGCGCTAATATTTTACACAGTGCCTGTCCACAAAGGGCCTTTGGGTGCCTAGAAGTTACCTTGGAGAAGGTCCCTACCTGCTAGTACACCAGCTGAGGGGCATTTCTCACAGAGAGGATGTCCACACAGTTCCAGGTCTTGGGAGATAGCCTTTGAGGCTTAGGTGCCGGGGGTGCCTTAGGGAGGCTCTCCAGGTGAATGCTTGCTGAGGCAATTTCTTCTCGGCAGACAGGGGTCAGGGACCTTGGTGGATGCGCGCGGAGTCACCAGTGGAATAATTCTCAACTGGAGTTCAGGGCATGAAAATCGCTTGCAGACATTTGCACGCTGCACAGTTTCCCTTGTCCAAGTGTCTCTCACCTGTGGAGATATACACACTGATGCCGCAGAAAGCTTCAGTCCCACTTGCCCATTCTCCTCCATTCACTCCTTTCCTTTGCCTCAACAGCATTTCCAGCGCTGGGAACGGATGTGACCATGAACCCCGGTGCCTCCTTGTCTACTTTCATGGCAGTGCCCCTTCCTCCACCCATTCCTGGCACCCAGCACCACCCACCCAGGGAGCAGCACCTGCCACCTCCCATCACCCCAGCATTCCCTCCTGGCAGCAGCCTGCTGCTGCCAGCTTTCCCCAGGACGCCTTTGGTGGCTAATGCTGGCCGTGGCCCCAGTGCCCCTGCGGCTGGCAACCTCACTGTCCAAGTCAGGTCACAAGGGAGGCCAGTGGAGGCCCCCCAGACTCAGACCTTTATCGTTACTCAGGGCCCCCTCCACTGGAGCGCTCCAGGGGCCCTCAGTGGGAGTGCTGCATGTCCTGCACCCGTATTCTTACCAACCCCTGCGATGGAGACCGTTGTGACTGCTCCAGCTGTTGCAGTTACTCAGGCTGGCAAGGGAGGCTGGACCGCAGGCGTTCCTCCTCAAGCTCCACCACCAGCTGCCCAGCTGGACCCTATCATTCACCCAGTGAACTCTGTGCCATGGCCACATGGCACTTCCTGGGAGGGCAGCCTGGACACCAACCAGTCCTATGCCTCGCAGGCTGGCTCCTCAAACCCCCAGAGCGTGTACAGTAACTTCCGACGTTGGCAGCGCCTCAAGCCCCTGGCCAGGACACACCTTCCCCAGAGTCCTGATGCAGAAGCTCCTTCTTGCTTTCTCATGTGAACGCTCAGGGGGTCCTGAGCTTATCGGAGCTTTGAAATAAAGAGGAACTGGGGATGGACTCGCAGGTTAGGTTTCTAGGGATACTGGAAGCAAGGTCTGAGGGCGATGACCACGCTATGAGAAGGCACATTGTCGGTCATATGGCTGAGCCTGCCAGTCCATGACATCATGACTGAAATGTGCCTTATCTCAATGGAGCCCACCACCCTGTGAGTCTAGCCAACTTGCTCTTCCATGATTCTCATGGTAATATGGACTGCAGACTTGCAGTCAGACAGGGTCGTGGTGTAAGGTGAGGAGCCAAGGAGTGGATGCCACACTCTCCTGTGGTGCCGGCTCCTTTCATACAGGACTTGAGTGAACATGGCCGGCGGAGGTCACTTCGGAGGAGGGGGAGGAGCGCGGGCCCAGGAGAGCGCTTTGCATAAAGCGCCTCGACTTCGTTGTTGTGGAGAATTCCAGGAGGAACAGGGTGATGGTAGAGCTCTCCAAAGGGCGTGGGCTCGCTCCCACTGGAGTTGTGAGCCTGGCAGGCATTTCCATCCTAAACCTCCGGTCCCTCGTAAAAAGAGGACGATCACACGTCGCTCAGAGGACTGTGCAGAAGACTCCTTGGGCTAATCGATGAAGTGTTAGCAGATTGCCTGGCACATGCCACGCCTCATTGATGACAGTGATTTTTATTATGAAAAGGCAGCCTTGAAGAGGAAAAGAGCTCCCCAAGGCACAGTGTCCCAGCTCTAGCCTGGGAGTGGATGGTGATCCTCGAGTGAGTGTGAGGCAGTGTCAGCAGTAGCCGGGAAGGCTTGTCTTTGCCCTCCCAGACACCTGCCTCTCATCCTCCTGTTGCTCAGTCATGCTGTGTTGAGTGGTGTGTGGTCCACATTGGCGGGTGGGGTCAGGCAGGTGGGGGCTGGGCACGGAGACTGACCCCGAGGGTTTACAGCTCAGCGCTTCGATCCCTGGCCCGCCTGAAGCCCACCATGACGCTGGAGGAGGGACTGTGGAGGGCCGAGCAGGAATGGCAGCGCAAAAGCCACTTGGACCGGATGATCTACTACGAGATGGCAGCAAAGTGAGTCAGCGTCCTGGGCCCAGGGGCTGCGTGGAGGGTGAGGCGAGTGGGTGAGGGCAGGGTCTGGCCATGGGGGTGCTCATCAGAGAGGACAAAGGAGAAGGGCTGTCACCCAGAACAGGGTCCCCACAGCCCAGAGGCCCTACTGTCCTCCAGAAACCCGTCCCTCACCTTGAGAGTTTGGGTCTTCTGTCCTTCCTCCACCAGGAGCTCTGCCCTCCCCTGATTTTGACCTACCCTTGCCTTGACATGAAGGTCTCAGGACGGGGCAGGGTGAAGCTGTGAGTCCAGTAGGGGTCCAACTCCGGCCACCTGGCAGCCTGCTGCTTCCTTAGTGGTGGATGGCTGGTGGCCACTGACATAGATTTGGGACCCCCTCTCCTCATGAAAAGTGGCCTGAGTGGGTACCGTGGCATCCCTGAAGAGGCAGAGGAAGCCAGCATGATGTCAGCCCAAGGGTCTCTGGCCCTTGCAGCGTTTGCTCCATGGTAATCCCCTTGGTTTAAGAAACAAAACCAAACAAACGAGCGCCTCTCAGAGGAACGGAAGGCCTCTGCTCTAAGCTCAGCATCCACATGGTCCAGCCTCTCCTAGGCCCTGTCTCCAGGTCTATATTCCAGGACGCTCAGTCCCAGCCCAGGGTCCTGGATTTGGGCAAGGACCCCTGTGGGGAACACATGCCTGTTCCAGCCTCTGGCTGTCAGCCCTTCATGTGGTTCTGGATGGGGATGGGGGGCATGGGAAAGTGCCCCCTGGATCAGCCATGTGTCTCATTGACCTTGTTCAATTCAGCGACCTGGGTCTATGCTGTTGAATGCCCTCCAGTGCTGGTGAGGCAGGAAGGGTCCCAGATCTCGTTATAGCTTCCAGGAGCAGCTCTCTGCTGTGGACAGCACCTCACAGGGCCTTGACAGCCCCAAGGCACATCCTCTCCCAATCCCTCATTCTTGGCTGCCTTTGTTGGGCTTCAGAACCCAGGCTTTTTTCTCAGGGTGGCCTGTGCCTCCGTCACAACCCAGGTTCATGGAATTTGAGGCCGAGGAGGAGATGCACATGCATAAGTTGCAGTCGATGCAGTGCGCGCAGGACCTGCCTCCTCCAGCCCCACTGAAGCTGGATCCTCGGGGACCCCCAGCCCCGAAAGTGGGCCTTCAGCCGGGCACCCAGGTTCCCAGTGGAGTTGAAGGCACAGGTAACAGGGGCCTAGGGTTGGCCACTGTCCCCATGTGGATCCTTTTCCTTCAAGACAGGGGCATTGGTCTTTCAAGCCAAACAGACACCGAGGCGGGGGGTGGGGGCGTGGGGTCTCAGCTGCCCTTTGTCACTACAGGGTATTGACTTGGTCAGTTTTGTAACTCCTCTCACACCTCCCTGTCAAAGGACCCCACAGAAAGTCTGCCTAAGAAGTGGGCCTGATGGGGATACCCCTAGAAATTAGAGGTTCCCCACTTCCTTACTTGTGACTGTCGTAGATGCCCCCCTTACCTCCCCTCTCTAACTGTGCATGAGGTTTCAGGTGGTCCTGCCCCGCCCAATCCCACATCAATGTCCCCCAAACAATGCCCTCACCAACGTGCGCTCGGTGGTCAGGAGGTGGACCGGGAGTCCCTCACCTTCCTTCCCTTCCTCCTGCTCTGCTTCAGCCTGTGCTCCCAGGATGTCCAGCCCTAGGGCCCAGCCCTCCCACCGGAAGCCACACAGATCCCAGGGGCCCCAGGAGCCCAAAGCACCCGAGGAAGAGATTCCCCCTGAGGCTGTGAGGGCATATGTGGACGGCATGGACGCACTGGTGGGGCCTGTCCACTCAGCCACAGGCGAGTCAGATGCAGAATGGGGAGAGGATGGAAATGAGCTGAAGCAGGAAGAGGACGGCACCTACTCGGACCTGGACTTCTTGAGCCACATTGACAAGTTGTGTTCCCAGCAGGACGTTGTCACCGAGGTAGGCTGGGCCTGGAGCCTGGCGTCGAGAAGATGCTAGTGCATGGAACTCTCAGCACCCAAGATCTGGGTTCTGCTCAGGCCGATGGGACTTAAGCTCAGCTCCTTGTTCCTGAGCCAGGTGTTAGGGGAGGGGTATGCAGATGTATGTGTGTATATGTCTGTGTCTGTCTGTGTGTATGCCTTTGTGTGTCTGTGTATATGCCTCTGTATATGGGCTCTTTTGTGTGTGACTGTGTATGTGCATGGTATGTGCATGTTTGTGTGTGTGTGTGTGCGTGCGCTGACCATCCCCGTCTTGTGGAGGAGAGAGGGGTGGGTCTCTGCTTTTCACTTTCCCTCCTGGCCTTCTTGTCTCACAGGCCACTCTTGGCCAAGGATGCTCACAGTGTCTTCTTTCTCTCCGAGGTGGAGCCAGTCATTCACCCTCGATTCCGGGCAGAATTGCTTTCCCCAGACCCACAGCTGGATCTCTCGGCCCTAGTTGAGGAGATGGAGCAGGAGGAAGGGCTCATCCCCGAAGAAGTGAGTCAGGGGAGGGAGAGGGACACTCAGGGAGCCAGGGGACCCTACAGGAGGGGGGGCGCCAAGTGATTCAATGGACAGGGAAACCCAGATGACCCAGGGGAGCCAGAGGAGGGAGGGATCCCTGGTAGAACAGGGGAGACAAAGGACACCCAGGAAGACCAGGGTACGGAGGGACCCCAGTGACCAGGGGAGAGGTAGGGCCCCAGAACAGGAGGCCCACATGGCTCTGTCCATCCCTCCCCTGCCTGGGAGGCCTGGCATGGGGAAGGGCCCATTCTGGGGTGGGTGCAGTGCAGGGTGATAGGAAGGAGAGGATGGGGAGCCGGGAGGGGAGGGAAGGACACAAAGCTGGGAATAAGGTGCAGGAGGATGGCAGGAATGCCACAGTGTCTGTATTTGGATTCGAGTCTTGGGGTCACCCATCCCCTCCTCCCCCCCAGGGCCATTGTCCCACTGCCCAATGCTCCTCCTCTCACACGTGTGTGTGGAGCCGTCACTGTCCTCTTCCCTCTTACCAGCTGGTGCAGAAACGACTCCTGGCCTTGAAAGAGGAGGAGGGTGTGCAGGCAGCCCCGAGTCACAGTGCACCCGGAATGGGCTCAAGTCCTTCTGAGTCCGACGGCGGCCAAGGTGCCCAGAGGCATGACCAAGACCCCCATCTAGGAGTCAGTGATGAAGCCTGCCCACCAGAGATGGATTGTGAGGCTCCTCATAGGGTCATGGGAACAGACACTGGCCTGAGGAGGCCCAAAGTCTTTGTTCCCTCTCGAGGATGTCAGGAGGTCTCTCCATTCTGGTCCGCACGGCACTTCCCTCTCCAGGGTCAAAGGCGCACTGGCCCTCTACTGCAACCCAGGGGTGCGTCTATAATCAGAGAAGCCTCTGCTGTTTGGCGGGTCCAAGGGCCCAAGTTCGAGTCCAGTGAGGACGAGGTGGATCTCCCCACCCTGGCCTTCCTCTTAGGCTCTCAGCAGAGCCAGCTGCCTTGCGGGCTGTCCCCGAGTCCTGCCCCTGCCTCCACCCTGGCCTCCCGTGGAGGTTGGGGCGCCCAGAGTGGTCCCCAGGCCCGCCCCACTCAGAGAAGAGGCCTCAGCCCAGCTCCACCAGCCATTCCCGAGTCAAGGAAGCCAGCTGTGTGTGGATGTCCAGCCGCTGCTGAGAAGCTGCCCATCCCCGGGGCCAGTCTCGGGGTCTCTGGGAAGCCAGCCTTGGCTCTGGGGCTACCTCGCCTCTCACAGCCGAGAAAGAGAAAGCATGACCCGTTTGTCACACAGAAGTGTAGGAAGAGGAAGAAGAAGCGCTGCAGCCAGTAGGGAGCTGATGGCCCGGCTCCCCAGGCCAAGGTCCCCAGGGCGGCCCCCAGGGGAGCCTAGGGGCTCTTCCTCATTCCAGTGCTGCTCCTGGATGATGTGGGGGGAAGGGATGGAGGGAAGAACCACCAGGGCAGGGAGCGGGAGTGGGATTGTGGGGGTTAGGGAGGTGGGGGAGGTGGGTATGGGCAGGTGTGGGTGGGAGCAGGACATTTGGAGTGATGTATGTAAATTATGAATAAAGATAGTTTTGGTGGAAATGCTCTCAGGCCACTGTCATCTTGTTCATGTTGAGCTGCTCCACAGAGAGAGATCCTGTGAGGAAGGAAGGATGAGGGAGGTCACAGGAGCTATGGATCTACAGGTGGCCAAACCTTTCCTCCACGTAGACAAGGACGCCTCGGGCCGCCCCTGGCAATGCACAGCTCTTTCCCCAGGGAACCCCTCATCATCCCCTTCTCTCAAGCCTGCTTGGCTAGGGGCCTTGTGGGGCATCTGTACCATCTTCTGCCTCCCTGAACCGTCTGGGAAGGCAGAGCTGCTTTTGTGCCTTTCAGCCCTCTGGACACTAACCCGTTTCTAGGATGGAGACTGGAGACAGCCCTTGTCCTTATGGAGCTTCTCTCTGCTTCTCTGAAGTGGCCAGGCAACGGCGCTGGGATGTCCTCCGGCTCATCCAGGGTTTCCTGTGTGGGTGGCCTGACCAGAGAGGAAACGTCTTGGCCGTGGGGACAGGACTGTCTGCCTCGTCGTAGCGGGAGCATCCTCTAGTCCCGCTGGGATTATTGCAATGTGGAGAGTGCTGGAGGCAGCTACCTCTTAACCCCAATGAGGATGCAACAAGGGGAATGGGTGCGGGGAAGTTCATGGGGCCCCCGTGTAACGTGTGTATAAGGGAAATGACAGTTGGGCCCCTTTGTCGAACTCGTGGGATTTTTGTGAAGCATCTCGTTCAACTGCGAGAGGAGGACCCATGTGGCTGTGGCTGTGGCTGTGGGGACTGGCCTTAGGGGCCTATGGGTGTGCAAAGACACCCCAGAACTACTGTCCTTCCCCTTTCCACCCGTGGCTGGACATGTGTGTGTATTGGTATCAACACTGATTTGTATTCCATATAAAACAGGCCCCCTAACAAACTATGACCGAGTTTCACAAGAACAGCTTGCTCACAGGGGCAGCAGGGGTGGGGGAGAGGTGTCTGTGGCCCCAGATAGGGTTGGGAGCTAGGATCCATGCTGAGGAGTGTGGAGGCCTCAGTCACCGTCCTGTGGGTGCCGGCAGACACTTCGAATCATCAGAGCAGGGGAAATGACCCACTCATAAGGGTGAGACGAGCAAACAATGAGGGGCAGGGAGCAGACCCCTGCTGTCTCCCCGAACTGCCCCACTCGCCGCCTGCTTAGCCCCCGTCATGGCCTGTGCTGGCCCAACTCTGAAGCCCCTTCCTCCTAAAGCGCCCAGATGCTCTGATGCTTTGTGAACCCGCCCTGGGCCTCACCCACCTTCCCTGCTGGCCAAAGCCTCTTCTCCTGCTTCTGAGCTCTGATTCCTTTTCCAGGACCCAGGTGGGGGCTGGGACAGCAGAGACTCCTTAATTCTCCCTCCTCCTCCCTGAGATCTTGACAATCAACTTTGTATGTTTCTATGATTTTAACTACTGTAGATACTTCATGTGAGTGGCTATATGTCCTTTTAGGAGTGGCTTATTTCACTTAGCATAATGTCTTAGAGGTTTATCCATGGTGTAGCATGAGACATGGTTTTATTTTATGTCAAGGAGGGAAATATTTCATTGTATTTACAGACCACATTATCCATTCATCTGTTGATGGACATTTGGGTTTCTTTACATCTTGGGTAATTTGCATAATGTTACAATGAATGTGGGTGTGCAAATATTTCTTTGAGATCCTGCTTTGAATTCTTTTGGATAGAAACCCAGAAGTGGCAGTGCTGGATGACATGGTAGCTATATTTTTTTATTTTTTAATTAAAAAATTATTTTTATTTTTGTGGTACGCGGGCCTCTCACTGCTGTGGCCTCTCCCATTGTGGAGCACAGGCTGCGGACGCGCAGGCTCAGCGGCCATGGCTCACGGGCCTAGCAGCTCCACGGCATGTGGGATCTTCCCAGACCGGGGCACAAACCCATATCCCCTGCATCAGCAGGCAGACTCTCAACCACTGTGCCACCAGGGAGGCCCCTATTTTTAATTCTTTAAGGAATCTTCATAAATTTATCACATTACCATGGGTTATGAAGGCTGGGGTGGGTGCATTGCGAGGCCTCCTGGGATCACATTGGCTGCACAAGGACTCTGTCAGGCACATTGGCAGGAAGGAGGACGAGAGCATTGCTTGAAGACTTATTGCCAGACCACTAAGTATTGAGTCAGCTAAGCAGAAAGGAGACACCAGGCTCCAACTGCTGGAGGTGTGTGGACACCTTGGGCCAGGATAGCCTGGGCCCCTAGACAGAAGAGAGAAGTATCCCGTGGGTTTGGGGGCCAGATGGGCAGTGCATTGGGCCCCTTCAGACTGTGGAGAGCTCCCGCTCTCCATGGGGATGGGTGAGGAGGGTGCTGGAAATCGACTATAGGAGCAGAGGTCTGAGGGCTGCACCTCAGCTCACAGCCTGGCATCGGCCTCCTCTCTCCATTTCCCACTCACTCTGCTAGACCCGCCACATTCAAAAGCCCTCTATGCTGCAGGCTGGAAACCCCTTCCTCATGGCCTGGGTCAGGTACTCCAGTCCAAGTCATTGTCCTGCCCTCTGGAAACTTCCCTCTACCTCTGTGGGGAGCTGGTCCTTCTTCCTCCAAATCCCACGAGTGACGGTTCTTTACTTTGGGAAAGATCCTTACTACCCTGTATATAGACACCTGGGAAAATGTCTTACTTCCTATTAAAGGCTGAATTGTACCCCCAAAAATTCATATGTTGAAATCCTAACCCCAGTACCTCAGAAGGTGACAATTTTGTTTTTGGTTGCACCATGCAGCATGTGGGATCTTAGTTCCCCAACCAGGGATGGAACCCATACCCAATGCAATAGAAACGTGGAGTCTTAAAGCCTGGATCTCCAGAGAAGTCCCCAGAATGTGACTTTATTTGGAGTAGAGCTTTTAAAGAGATAAGTGAGTTAACATGAAGTCGTTAGGGTAAGCCCTAATCCAATATGACTGGTGCCCTTATAGGAAGGGAAAATTTGGACACAGAAACACACAGAGGGAAAACAATGTGATGACACAGGGAGAAGATGGCCATCTATCAGCCAAGGAGAGAGGCCTTAGACTTCTGGGCTCCAGAACTGTGAGATGATAAATTCCTGTTGTTTAAGCCACATTGCCTGTGGTAAATTTTATGGTAGCTGGAGCTGACTGAGGCCTGTGCACCGCCATGGCAGGAGTGGTGTCTGCAAGTGAAGACACCTTTCTCTCTGCCTGGCTGGACTTCTTCAGTATCCTCACCCCTGCCTTCCTCCTGGGATAGTCTCCCTGCCCGGTCCTCTTTCCTTGTCCACGGAGTCAGACAACAGACCTCAAGGGAAAGGGTGAGTGGTGAGGATCACTGGGGGGCAATAGGGCCCTAAGACAGGAGGAAGATGACTCTTTCATTAGTTTTTATTTGTTTTTTTCATGCTTGGTTTTTGGCCTGGCAGCATTTGCACAGGAAAGCGAAGAAGGCAGCAGTGAAAGGTGATGGGGCTCAGGGAGGGGAGGGACAGAAGGTTCCAGCGAGAAGACTGGGCCCTGAGGCAGATGCAAGTGCAGAGGGGCGTGGGGATCACTGCAGGGCTGTCCATGCAGCCCCAAGCACGAACAACAGCAGGGGCCAGCTCTGTGGAGGCACAAAGGCTGTGCCAGGCCCAGGTGAGCATGCAGCCTGCAGAGTCTGGTATGGAAACAGGGTCTGAGGAGGAGTGGACGTGGGCTCAGGGAGAGGTGTGAGTCTCTGGATCTCTTCGAGCCAGTCGGTGAAGTAGGTGACGCTGGGGAAGATGCTGGGGTAGATGGGATGACGGCAGTCAAATCCCCAGCTGGACAGCCCCATCGGAACCCAGGCACTGACGAAGTCACAGATGAGGGACCCCCCAGATTCGCCCTAGGAAAGAGATGGGAGTTCATGTGGGTGACTGAGCCAGCTCTGAGAAGACCAGGAAGCCAGGTGGGGCTTTTGAGTCTCTGCCATCCAGGCTCCCTCAGGGGCACCTCTGTGAAAGTCCCAATACCAGCGTCCCACTGCAGAGCAGCCCTATTAAGCCATGCCGGCAGGGACTGGAATCATGCTTTAGGAAGCTCCTGATTGACCCTCATGAAAATCATGGATCTAAACCTATCAACATTTGGACCCCTGTGATCAGGGAGGTCCTGGTGGTCCAGGACAAGGCACTATCCAAGGCCGAGAAGTCATACACAGGCTCTTCTTGGAGACTGGGAATGTGCCATCATCACCTCAGTTCTTCCACTCTGCGCTCCCAAGCTGGGGTGCCTTTAGCCCTCCCCACAGTGTACCCACCCCAAGCCGTTCAATGCCAGGGGAAGGCCTGGTCTCTGTCCACTCCAGGCCTCAGGGATTCATGCAGATCAGCCATGTGGTTGTCTACATTATGATGGATTCTGGGCCAGTCCAAGGGAGATGGGAAGGACTCCAATAGCCTCCTGGCCCGTGGGAGTTGGCAGAAGGCAGAGGAAGGCCCAACACTAATTGTCAATTGATACAGCCACTAAGGAAAACAGTATTGAAGTTCCTCAAAAAATTAAAAATACAACTGCCTTATGACTCAGCAATCCCACTTCTGGGTATACAGCAAAAGGAAATGAAATCGGTATCGTGAAGAGACATATGCACTTCCATGCTTACTTTTCACAGAAGCCAAGATATTGGATCAACCTAAGTGTCTGTAGATTCATGAATGGATAAACAGACTGTGGTATAGAAACAGGCATATCTCATTTTCTTGTGCTTTGCAGATACTACGTTGTCTATAGATTGAAGGTTTCTGGCAATCCTGCACTGAGTAAGTCCGTTGGTGCCATTTTCCCAATTAGCATTACTTGGAAACTAAGGTATGTACATTGGTTTTTTAGATATAATGCTATCGCACATTAACACACTATAATATAGTATACACATGACTTTTATATGCACTGGTAACCCAAAAACTTCATATGGGTGTTTTGTGGCAATATTTGCTTTATTTTGATGGTCTGGAACCAAACCTGCAATAGCTCCAAGGTATGCCTGTATAAAATGGAGTATTATTCGGCCTTTCAAATGAAGGAAATACTGCTATTTGTGACAACGTGGATGAACCTGAAAGAGATTATGCTCAGTGAAATAAGCCAGATAAAGAAAGACAGCTACAAACCCTTCATGATACTACTTTTATGTGGAATCTAAAATAGTCATAAAAATAAAATAAAATAAAATAGTCATAGATGTGGGGTGCAGAACAGTGGCTGATAGGAGATAAGGGGATGGGAAAATGGGCAGGTATTGATCACGAGGTACAAAGTTTCAGTTATGCAAGGTGAATAATTTCTGGAAATCTAGTGTACAACAATGCGTATATAGTTAACAATGCTGTATTGTGTACTTGTAATTTGCTAAGAGGGAACATCTGAAGTGTTCTCACCATAAAGAAAGAAGAAAGAAAATGGTAATTATATGAGGTGATGGATATGTTACTTGGCTTGATTGTGGCCACTATTTCAAAAATGTATATGTATATCAAAACATCAAGGTATATATCTTAAATATATAGTTTTATTTCTCTATTATACCTCATTAAAGATGGGAAGAAGAAAGAAATGAGGTAATGATCCATACCGCAATACAGGTGAACCTTGAAAATTATGCTATGTGATAGAAGCCAGACAAAAATGGTCCCATACTGTATAATTTACATGTATATGGAATATCTAAATAGATATATCGATAGAGACAGAAAGTCGATTGGTGATTGCCCAGGGGTTAGGGAGAAGAAGGCATGGGGAGGGCTTCCCTTTAAAGCAATAAAAATATTTCTGATGCACACAGAAGTAAGGGTTGCACAACATTGTGAATGTACTCGATGCTATTGAATTGTGCCAGTCAAAACGGTTAATTTTATCTCAGTAAAAAATAAAACTTCTCCCCAAGTTACTTTTAGTTCATTGACTGTGTCCAGACCAGTTTTAATATGAATCATATCGATAAGAACAAACAGCCTCAATTCACACCAACTAAACATTCAGTTTAGCAAGGTATCTGTTTTCTAATGGTGTTTTTAATGTCCTAACTTTAGCATACTACCCCATCCTATTGTTGTGGTACAGCAAATGGCAGGAGCCAGAGGTGGAAACCTAAATCAGGCCTTAGAACTCTAACTGAATTTTTGAGACAATGCAACTGGGGGGTTTATGTGTTTCTGCTTCAACATGTTTGTACCTACAATTTCTCATCTTGTTCTACCTGACTTTTAAAAATCTTCTATTCATTTATCTTCAAATATGTAAAGGGTTTATAAAAGCAAGTAAATATCTAGGTATTGTTAGAAAAGAGACAATTTAATGAGGAGCTTTCCTTACGAGTCATATTTTATACTGTTAGAAGAATGAGGCTATCAACTGAATTCTGTTCCCCCGAAATTCACCTATTCAAGCTCTAACAAAGTGATGGTATTTGGAGATGAGGTCTTTGGCAGGTAATTAGATTAAATGACGTCATGAGGATTAGGCTCTATTAGTGCCCCGATAAGAAGAAACCAGAGAGTTTTTTCTGTCTCTCTCCACCAAATGAGGACACAGTGAAAAGACAGTTGTCTGCAAGCCATGAAGAGAGCCCTCACAAGGCAGTGAATTGGCCAGCACCATGATCTTAGACTTCCAAGCCTCTAGAATTGTGAGCTGTTAAAGTCACCAAGTCTATCGTATTATGTTATGGCAGCCTGAGCTATAGGAGTACTAAATGGAAGAGATATGGAGGAACCCTAAACGAATATTGCTAAATGAAAGATGCCAAACTGAAATGGATACGTACTGTAGGATTTCAGCTATATGACATCCTGGAAGAGGTAGAGCCCTTAAACTCTTCGTTATGATACTGTAATGGTGAATGATTGTCATACATTCGTGAAAATCCATAGGATATACAACAGAGTAAACTGGAACGTAAACTATAGATATTAGTTATTAATAATGTATGTACTTTGGCGCATCAATTGTAAAAAAATGCCCCACACTAATGCAAGACGTTAATAATAGGGGAAACTTTGGTTTTGGGAATAGATGTGAGGGGGTGTATGGGAACTCTATACTCTGCTCAAATTCTCTTTCAACTTAAAACTACTCTAATATACTCTACCAATTTATTTAAACAAACTAAATCTAAGTCACCTCATCATATTGTGAGGTTATTAACCATCTTACAGTTTTTCTATTTGACCTACTTCTTTAATGTTCATTTCTATCTTCTTTTATCCTTGTAAATAACATATCAAATGTTTTGCATTATTTCACCTCCCAGCCTATTATCTTTTTACTTGTATGTCTTTCACAGACTTTCATTGGAAACTACATTACATATCCTTGACTTATTACACTCTATTCCCATTACTATTCTCAATACCTCCCTCGTAATGCTTGAACCCTGGCTATGACCCATCGTCACCTCTGGACACATAGTTTCTGCTCTATTTTCTGTCTTCTGTCCTTCTGGGCCACTTCTATCTACCATCATTACCCAACAAACTGACTTTACAGATTCTGTATGCCAGTGTGTAAGACTTGCAGTGTTTTAAGAAGTATCCCAACTTCATGATGATGATTTGGGGTCATTACCAAAGCACTCGGGAGGATACATATTATTTTAAGGGACTTTTACAGGACAACGCACATTGGTATTTTTCTCCTATTAACAGTGTAGGAAATTGTGGGTTGATTGGCAGCTATTTTGATTAAGAAAGCAGGATATGAACACTGCTTCTTTGCTGGGGTACTTGGCACTGCTCTTTTTCGTGCTGAGGCATATGTTGCCCCTTTACAGCCTGGCATCAAGGCGTACTGATCAGACTAATGTTTGGCTTTATTGGATACGTTCACAGTCTGATTGAAATTCTGGTACATACAGGGTACTTGGTCATGGTTGCTCACCTCTGAACCTCAGTTTCATCACATGCAAAGTGCAACTAATAGCATATCTACTTTGTGGGGTTTTTATGGATTTGGCAAGTGTCATAGTACCTGGCACATGCTAGAGACTCAGGTGATGCAGTAATTACTCACGTTTGCATTTTCCGTGGATCCTTCCCACCTGGACAGGGTGACTCACAGCCTCGGGGGAGGAAGAGCAGGACAAACAGCAAGGGCAGCATGGGCCAAGGGAAGGAGGTGAGAACTGACATGCAGGGGGGCCTTATGCTGGGATCACCAGAGGGCCCATAGTGAGCCAGGATGTGGGGCGAGACTGGCTGGTCAGTAAGACCAGGCCAAGAAGGGCCGTGTGAGGGGGCTTAGCTTTTACCTTGTGGTAGAGGCCATCCAAAGGAGAAAGTGAAAGATGAGTAGGTATAGACTTCTCCCTTATTGTCCTCAGGGTCTCTTTATGTCCTGGCAGGGGCCATGCAATGAGTTAGCCCCTTCAGCACATTCTAGAGAGGACTGGCCATGTCTGACCTTCTGCAGATACAGCCCTGACCTCCTGCTCACCTCACTGAGGAGAGGGCTCATGGGGGAATCAGCCTCACTCTGCATCTGTCCACCAGTCCTGCACTGTGGACTCCAGGACCACTCACTTGCAAGAGGCACAACCAGCTGCCAGAGGAAGTGACATTTCCTGACTCCTCTGGCTAAGAATGAGCAGAGTATCACTGACCATTCCAGGGGAGTAGTTGCCACCGAAGCTCAGGATGCGAACAAGCCATAGAAGTTCAGAAGGAACAAAGGTCAGTCCACGTGGGAGTTCACATGGGCGTCTCTCAGTCACCAACATACCCTCAACTTTCCCTTCTATCCCAACACACTCTCCCGCTGCCCACAGTCGCCTGTGCCACCATCACCCAGCCCCTCAAACACACAAGCTGCCTACCTATAAGCAGATGCCTGTGTGCCCAGAACCCTCCTGCTCCAATATACATGCACTACAAACCCCAATAAAATCACAGCCGCAGTCTTGAGTACAAAAACCCATCCCCAATGGCCCATGATCATCTAACACCTAAATCCTCATATCCCACAAAAATCCATCCAACCCCATATAACCCCTCAATGCAAATACACAAACAGTAGCCTTCAACAATAGCCAAATACATTCCAACCAAACTCACATACTTCTTAATGTAAGACAGAACCCCCCAAATCCAACTATAACACATACAGTCCCCCCCCCACGGCTGTCAACATCCACGTATGTACAATGCCTCAGAAGCTGAGACAAACACAAAATACCATCAGAGAGACACAGTGTTTCCAACCTTCTCCTAAATACTCACCCCCAGAACACATGATGACCTCACACCCCCAATACAAACATACACCCATCTCCCTCTTGAGATACTAGAAACAGCCTCTGTCACATCCCCTGATTATACACACACAGCTAGCAACCCCAATTTACACTGACAACCCCAATCTCTGCAAATTCCTCCACACCAAAAATACACTCCCTAAACTTTTACCCTACAGGATGAGCATGTGTATAACCCTGTACTCTGAATACACACAGATCCAACACCCAAAGCATTAAAATGCATACCCCTACCTCTTCTCAAATGCCTGCACACATAGCCTCAAAACACCCAGAACCAGCCCACTACCCAGCCACACCATGCTACACCAACCGTGCACTCACAAAGGCACTCACGTCCCTCATCTCTCCCCAGATCACACATACACAGTCTCTACACAGCTTTCCTGTTACCCCAAACCACCCTACACCCCAAACATACATCCATGAGTTCCCCACACAGCCTTAACCCATGACACACGCAGCTCTACCTGTGGCATCATGGCACCCCGAGAGGGCAAATACCGCTGAGGTAAGTGCCTCCTATGTTGTTGCATTTCTTCCTGCTGTTGCAAATCTTCCCCTGACCTCATCGAGGCTGACTGGGGCACCCTAAACAGGAAGTGGCAGCATATGAGTCAGGGAAGAGGGAAACTCCATTCCAGGTATTCCCTGTCACCATCCATGGCACCAAAATATTGGATGACCAGCATGGACAATAAACAGAGACAAGTAACTATACCAAGATAGAAATGCAATTTTTTCTGGAAAAATTTCTCCAAGGGTAGGGGGAGAAGGGTGTTCCCCCTAATTATAAAGCCATGTTGTTACAATTCAAAGAAACGTCACATACAGTACAACAGACATGGCAGCACATCCACGATGTAGCTAGATATGAAAAAGAATGGGACAAAATATTTGCAAGTCCTATAGCTGATAAGGTTAATATCCAATATGTATGCACTTGCACACTTTTGGTGGGTATGTCAAATGGGGCACAAAGAAAGGAAAACAGTATGGTGGTTCCGCAAAACATTAAAAATAGAATTACCATTGGATCCCATAATTCGAGTTCCTATTAAATACTCAAAAAGAATTGAAATTATGAACTCGAAGTGTTATGTGTTCACCCATGTTCATAGCAGAATTATTCACTATAGGCAAAAGGTGAAAAAACTCAAGGATCCAATGAGGGATGAAGGGCTATACAAAATGTGGTCTATACAAACAATAAATCAATATTCAGTCTTAAAAAGGAAGGGAATTCTGACACAGGCTATGACATGGATTAACCTTCAGGCATTACGCTAAGTAAAATAAGCTGGTCACTAGAGGACAAATACTGTATGATCCCTCTTATATGAAGTACATAGAGTAATCAAATTCACAGAGACAGAAAGTACAATGGCGGTTTCAAGGGGTAAGGGGGCAAGGGAAATGGAGAGTTGTTGTTTCATGAGTACAGACTATCATCATTTTGCAAGATGAAAAGTTCTGTGGATGGATGACGCTAATGATAGCATAGCAATGTAAATATATTTCATGCCTCTGGCCTGCACTCTTAAATCGTTAAGATGATAAATTTTATGTTATGTATATTTTACCAGAATTGTTTTAACTAAAGGAAAATTAAGACATTCATAAAAAGAAACACTGAAGAAGTTCATTAGTAGTAGATCTGGTCAATAAGAACTGTTAAAGGATCCCTTCAGGCTGAAATGAAACGTAACTTGAAACCATATGAAGAGTTAAAGAACAATGGTAAAGGTAACTCCACTAAGATTCCAAGGCCAACACATTTGCATTTAGGGTTTGTCATGCCTCTTTTCAAAATGTGATTTAAAAGACAAATATATAAAAGTGTTATTATAAGGCTATTAATGGGCACACAATACATAAGGATGTAATTTGTGACAAATGCAGTGTAAACGAGGATGGGGGATGTAAATAAGCAGAAGTTCTGTTATTATTCAATGAAAAGGTTATTAATTCAAATTCGTTTTTTCATAAAATTAAGATGCTTACTTTAACCCCTAGGACAAGGACTAAGAAAAATACCTCAAAAATATACAGAAAAGAAATAAGAAGAGAATCAAAATGGTAAACTAGGAAAAATATCCATCACAAAAGAATGTAATAATGAAGGAAGTGAAGAACAAAAAGGATGTAAGATATCTGGAAAATAAACATTGTAGCAGTAGAAGTAAGTTCAAAGGGCTCAATACAGAATCAACACAAAGAAGACTACCCCCAATCACGTTATAATCTACTTCTTAAATGTGAAGTACAAAGAGAGAATATTGAAAGGAACAAGCAAAGAGTGACTTGACACATGTGAGGGAACTCCTAGGAAACAATTGGTGAATTTCTCAGCAGAAACCTTCCAGGCCAGGAGTGACGTGGATGATATATTCTAACTACTGAAAAAAACACAACCTGTGAGCAAAAATGACCATACCTAGCAAAAGTATGCTTTAAAAATAAAGCAGAGATAAAGTCAACAAAATCTAAGTGAGTTCATCACTACTAGACCTGCCTTATAGGAAACGCTTTAGGGACATCACTTTAAAATGAAAACATGTTAACAGAAATGCAAAAGCAAACAAAAGCAAACATTTCAATGTTAAACTCAGACACACACACACACACAAATATAGCATAATAACACTGGAATGGTGCTGCATAAAGTACTTTAACCCTGATATAAAAGTTAAAATTTGAAAAAAAAAAAAGTTAAAATTTGATAACATAAAAAGAAGGAAACTGATGATAAGGACACAAAGTTTGGTGGGAGTAAAAGAATAGATGTTTAGAACTACAAGATTTCTATGTAGACTTCAGCTAACCACAAAGAAAAGTCATATTATAAATAAACAAAAGATAAAGAGAAAAGGATCAAAGTAAATCACTACCAAAAAATAATCAAACAACAATGAAATAAAGCTACAGAGAAAGAGGACAAAACACCTGCAAAACACACATAAGACAATTAACAAAGAGCAATAGTATGTCCTTACTGATCGATAATTAGTTTAATATAAATGCATTAATCTTCCCAATCAAAAGGCATAGAGTGGCTGAATGGATAAAAAAACAATATCCAACCCTATGCTGTCTACAAGAGACTCATTTTATATCAAAAGACACATAGAGGCTCAAAGTGAAGGGATAGAAAAAGATACTCCATGCAAATGGCAACCAAAACTAAGTGAGAGCTCCTATGTTCCTGACAGACAAAAGAGACATTCAGTCAAAAATTGTCTGTATAGACAAAGAAGGTTTCTATATGATAATAAGAGAGTCAACTCAACAGGAGGATACAACAATTATATATGCATCCAGCATCAGAGCACATAAAGCTCTAAAGGAAATATCGAAATTAAATGGAGAAATTGATTGCAGGACACGAATAGTAAGGGACTTCAATAACCCAGTTACAATAATGGATAGAACACCCAGACAGAAAATCAACCAACAAACATGACTTGAACAACTCTATTTACCATATGGTCCTTACAGACATATACTAAACATTTCATCCAACAGCAGCACATACACGTTCATTTCAACTACACACACAACATTCTTCAGAATAGATAATACGTTAGGCCACAATCAAGTCTTAACAAATTTTAAAAGTCTGAAAGAATTTCAAGTATCTTATCTGATCACAATGGTATGAAACTAGAAATTCCACAATACTAACAAAACAGGAATATTTGGATATCTCTGGTAGCACAGTGCTTAAGAATCTGCCTGCCAATGGAGGGGACATGGGTTCAATCCCTGGTCAACAAAGATCTCACATGATGCAGAGCAACTAAGCACGTGCACCACAACTACTGAGCCTTCGCTCTAGGGTCCACGTGCCGCAATTACTGAACCCGAGTGCTGCAACTACTGAAGCCTGCTCGCCTAAAGCCTCTTCTCTGCAAAAAGAAAAGCCACTGCAATCAGAAGCCCATGCACCACAACAAAGAGTAGCCCCCGCTCACTTCAACTAGAGAAAGACCACACGCAGCAATGAACACCCAACGCAGCCAAAAGATTAAATTAAAAAATAAATTTAATACAGAAAAGAAAGCAAGAACATTTACCAATATGTGGAAACTGAACAATATCCTCTTTTCCCCCGTTCCACTTTTAGTGAGATATAACTGCCACAGAGCCCTGCATAAGTTTTAGGTGTACAGCATAAAGATTTGACTTATGTACATCGAGAAATGATTACCACAGTAAGTTTAGTGAACACCATCTCATATGGCCACAAAAGAAAAGAAAATGAAAAAGTGTTTTCCTAGTGATGAGAACCCTTAGGATGTACTCTCTTAACCTGCCTATATAACACACAGCCATGTTAATTATATTTATCATGTGGAATAATACAGTCTTGAGCAACCACTGGGTCAAAGAGAAAATCAAAGGGGAATTTAAAAGAATCTTGACAGAAACTAAACTGAAACACAACACACCAAGATTTATGGGATGCAGCAAAAGCAGTACTACAGGAGAAGCTTAGAGTGATAAATGCATACATTAAAGAAGAAGTAAAATCTCAAGTAAACATCTCACTTTATGCCTCAAGGAACGAGAAAAAGAAGAAAAAAGTAATCTCACACTTAGCAGAAGGAAGGAAACAGTAAAGATTACGGCAGAAATAAATCAAATAGAGAATAGAAAAACAATACAAAATAGAAACAAAACTAAGTGGTGTTTTCAGAAAAGATAAATTTGAAAGACTCTTGGCTACACGAATTAAGAAAAAAATACAAAAGACAATTCAATACAATCAGAAATGATAGAGGAGACAATACAAGTGATGCCTCAGAAATAAAGGAATCATAAGGGTCCATTATCAATTATGCCAGCAAGTGGGATAATCTAGAAGAAATGGATAATATCCTACAAACATACAACCTACCAACACTGAATCAAGATAACTTAGAAAGTCTGAACAATCCGATAACAACTAAGGAGACTGAATCAATAATTTAAAACAAAACAAAGTAGAAAATCCAGGACCTGATGGCTTCCCTGGTGAATATTGCCAAATATTGGAAGAAGAATTATTACCAATCCTTTTCAAACTCATCCAAAAAACTGAATAGGAGGGAACACGTCTAAACTAATGTTACAAGGCTAGCATTACCCTGATACCAAAGCCAGACACGGACACTACAAGAAAACAAAATTACAACCAATATCTCTGATAGGCATACATGCAAAAATCCTGGACAGAATATTAGCAAACCAATTTCATCAATAAATTAAAATTATCATAACCCATGCTCAAGTCAGATTTATTCCTGGGATGCAAGGATGGTTCAACATACACAAATCAACCAATGTGATACACCACATTAACAAAATGAAGGAAAATCACATGATCATCTCAATAGAGGCAGAAAAGGATTTGACAAAATTCAACATCCTTTCACGATAAACAACTCTAAACAAATTAGGTGTAGAAAGAATGTACCTCAACACAATAAAGGCATATGAAAAAGAAAAGACCACAGCAAACATCTTACTCAATAGTGAAAAACTAAAAGCTGTCCCTCTAATATCAGCAAGAACACAAGAATGTCCACACTTAGCACTTCTATTCAACACAGCACAGGCAGACGGAGAACTAGGCACGAAAAAGAAATAAAATGCACCCAAATCAGAAAGGAAGAAGTAAAATTACCTCTGTTTGCAGATGACATGATCATACCTGGAGAAAATCCTAAAGATTCAACAACAACAGCAATAAAAACTGTTAGAATTCATAGTGAGTTTAGTAAAGTTGCAGGATATAAAAGCAGCATAAAGAAGTCATTACACAAGAGGAATGACCCACCCAAAAAAGGAAATTAAGAAAACAACCCCATTCTTAATTTCATTACAAAGAATAAAATACTTAGGAATAAATTTAGCTGAAGAGGTGAAAGATGTATACATTGAAAAGTATAAAAACTTGATGAGGATAATTAAAGATGACACTGATAATATGGAAAGACATCCCATGTTCATGAACTGGAGGATTTACTATCATTAAAATATCCACACTAACCAAAGTGATCCACAGCTTCAATGCAATCCCTATTAAAATCCCAAGGGGTGACTTCCCTGGTGGTGCAGTGGTTACGAATCCACCTGCCAATGCAGGGGACACGGGTTTGAGCCGTGGTCCGGGAAGATCCCACATGCCGTGGAGCAACTAATCCCACATCCCACAACTACTGAGCCTGCGCTCTAGATCCTGTGAGCCACAACTCCTGAAGCCCGCACACCTAGAGACCGTGCTCTACAATGAGAGAAGCCACTGCAAGGAGAAGCCCGTGCCTCCTTTGGAGAAATGTCTATTCAAGTCCTTTGCCCATTTAAAAAAAATAAATGTGTTTTGTTTATTTATGTATTATTGGCTGCGTTGGGTCTTTGTTGCTGAGCGTGGGCTTTCTCTAGTTGAGGCAAGTGGGGGTTGCTCTGTTGTGGTGCACGGGCTTCTCCTTGCAGTGGCTTCTCTCATTGTAGAGCACGGTCTCTAGGTGTGCGGGCTTCAGGAGTTGTGGCTCACAGGATCTAGAGTGCAGGCTCAGTAGTTGTGGGATGTGGGATTAGTTGCTCCACGGCATGTGGGATCTTCCCGGACCACGGCTCAAACCCGTGTCCCCTGCATTGGCAGGTGGATTCGTAACCACTGCACCACCAGGGAAGTCACCCCTTGGGATTTTAATAGGGATTGCATTGAAGCTGTGGATCACTTTGGTTAGTGTGGATATTTTAATGATAGTAAATCCTCCAGTTCATGAACATGGGATGTCTTTCCATATTATCAGTGTCATCTTTAATTATCCTCATCAAGTTTTTATACTTTTCAATGTATACATCTTTCACCTCTTCAGCTAAATTTATTCCTAAGTATTTTATTCTTTGTAATGAAATTAAGAATGGGGTTGTTTTCTTAATTTCCTTTTTTGGGTGGGTCATTCCTCTTGTGTAATGACTTCTTTATGCTGCTTTTATATCCTGCAACTTTACTAAACTCACTATGAATTCTAACAGTTTTTATTGCTGTTGTTGTTGAATCTTTAGGATTTTCTCCAGGTATGATCATGTCATCTGCAAACAGAGGTAATTTTACTTCTTCCTTTCTGATTTGGGTGCATTTTATTTCTTTTTCGTGCCTAGTTCTCCGTCTGCCTGTGCTGTGTTGAATAGAAGTGCTAAGTGTGGACATTCTTGTGTTCTTGCTGATATTAGAGGGACAGCTTTTAGTTTTTCACTATTGAGTAAGATGTTTGCTGTGGTCTTTTCTTTTTCATATGCCTTTATTGTGTTGAGGTACATTCTTTCTACACCTAATTTGTTTAGAGTTGTTTATCGTGAAAGGATGTTGAATTTTGTCAAATCCTTTTCTGCCTCTATTGAGATGATCATGTGATTTTCCTTCATTTTGTTAATGTGGTGTATCACATTGGTTGATTTGTGTATGTTGAACCATCCTTGCATCCCAGGAATAAATCTGACTTGAGCATGGGTTATGATAATTTTAATTTATTGATGAAATTGGTTTGCTAATATTCTGTCCAGGATTTTTGCATGTATGCCTATCAGAGATATTGGTTGTAATTTTGTTTTCTTGTAGTGTCCGTGTCTGGCTTTGGTATCAGGGTAATGCTAGCCTTGTAACATTAGTTTAGACGTGTTCCCTCCTATTCAGTTTTTTGGATGAGTTTGAAAAGGATTGGTAATAATTCTTCTTCCAATATTTGGCAATATTCACCAGGGAAGCCATCAGGTCCTGGATTTTCTACTTTGTTTTGTTTTAAATTATTGATTCAGTCTCCTTAGTTGTTATCGGATTGTTCAGACTTTCTAAGTTATCTTGATTCAGTGTTGGTAGGTTGTATGTTTGTAGGATATTATCCATTTCTTCTAGATTATCCCACTTGCTGGCATAATTGATAATGGACCCTTATGATTCCTTTATTTCTGAGGCATCACTTGTATTGTCTCCTCTATCATTTCTGATTGTATTGAATTGTCTTTTGTATTTTTTTCTTAATTCGTGTAGCCAAGAGTCTTTCAAATTTATCTTTTCTGAAAACACCACTTAGTTTTGTTTCTATTTTGTATTGTTTTTCTATTCTCTATTTGATTTATTTCTGCCGTAATCTTTACTGTTTCCTTCCTTCTGCTAAGTGTGAGATTACTTTTTTCTTCTTTTTCTCGTTCCTTGAGGCATAAAGTGAGATGTTTACTTGAGATTTTACTTCTTCTTTAATGTATGCATTTATCACTCTAAGCTTCTCCTGTAGTACTGCTTTTGCTGCATCCCATAAATCTTGGTGTGTTGTGTTTCAGTTTAGTTTCTGTCAAGATTCTTTTAAATTCCCCTTTGATTTTCTCTTTGACCCAGTGGTTGCTCAAGACTGTATTATTCCACATGATAAATATAATTAACATGGCTGTGTGTTATATAGGCAGGTTAAGAGAGTACATCCTAAGGGTTCTCATCACTAGGAAAACACTTTTTCATTTTCTTTTCTTTTGTGGCCATATGAGATGGTGTTCACTAAACTTACTGTGGTAATCATTTCTCGATGTACATAAGTCAAATCTTTATGCTGTACACCTAAAACTTATGCAGGGCTCTGTGGCAGTTATATCTCACTAAAAGTGGAACGGGGGAAAAGAGGATATTGTTCAGTTTCCACATATTGGTAAATGTTCTTGCTTTCTTTTCTGTATTAAATTTATTTTTTAATTTAATCTTTTGGCTGCGTTGGGTGTTCATTGCTGCGTGTGGTCTTTCTCTAGTTGAAGTGAGCGGGGGCTACTCTTTGTTGTGGTGCATGGGCTTCTGATTGCAGTGGCTTTTCTTTTTGCAGAGAAGAGGCTTTAGGCGAGCAGGCTTCAGTAGTTGCAGCACTCGGGTTCAGTAATTGCGGCACGTGGACCCTAGAGCGAAGGCTCAGTAGTTGTGGTGCACGTGCTTAGTTGCTCTGCATCATGTGAGATCTTTGTTGACCAGGGATTGAACCCATGTCCCCTCCATTGGCAGGCAGATTCTTAAGCACTGTGCTACCAGAGATATCCAAATATTCCTGTTTTGTTAGTATTGTGGAATTTCTAGTTTCATACCATTGTGATCAGATAAGATACTTGAAATTCTTTCAGACTTTTAAAATTTGTTAAGACTTGATTGTGGCCTAACGTATTATCTATTCTGAAGAATGTTGTGTGTGTAGTTGAAATGAACGTGTATGTGCTGCTGTTGGATGAAATGTTTAGTATATGTCTGTAAGGACCATATGGTAAATAGAGTTGTTCAAGTCATGTTTGTTGGTTGATTTTCTGTCTGGGTGTTCTATCCATTATTGTAACTGGGTTATTGAAGTCCCTTACTATTCGTGTCCTGCAATCAATTTCTCCATTTAATTTCGATATTTCCTTTAGAGCTTTATGTGCTCTGATGCTGGATGCATATATAATTGTTGTATCCTCCTGTTGAGTTGACTCTCTTATTATCATATAGAAACCTTCTTTGTCTATACAGACAATTTTTGACTGAATGTCTCTTTTGTCTGTCAGGAACATAGGAGCTCTCACTTAGTTTTGGTTGCCATTTGCATGGAGTATCTTTTTCTATCCCTTCACTTTGAGCCTCTATGTGTCTTTTGATATAAAATGAGTCTCTTGTAGACAGCATAGGGTTGGATATTGTTTTTTTATCCATTCAGCCACTCTATGCCTTTTGATTGGGAAGATTAATGCATTTATATTAAACTAATTATCGATCAGTAAGGACATACTATTGCTCTTTGTTAATTGTCTTATGTGTGTTTTGCAGGTGTTTTGTCCTCTTTCTCTGTAGCTTTATTTCATTGTTGTTTGATTATTTTTTGGTAGTGATTTACTTTGATCCTTTTCTCTTTATCTTTTGTTTATTTATAATATGACTTTTCTTTGTGGTTAGCTGAAGTCTACATAGAAATCTTGTAGTTCTAAACATCTATTCTTTTACTCCCACCAAACTTTGTGTCCTTATCATCAGTTTCCTTCTTTTTATGTTATCAAATTTTAACTTTTTTTTTTTTCAAATTTTAACTTTTATATCAGGGTTAAAGTACTTTATGCAGCACCATTCCAGTGTTATTATGCTATATTTGTGTGTGTGTGTGTGTCTGAGTTTAACATTGAAATGTTTGCTTTTGTTTGCTTTTGCATTTCTGTTAACATGTTTTCATTTTAAAGTGATGTCCCTAAAGCGTTTCCTATAAGGCAGGTCTAGTAGTGATGAACTCACTTAGATTTTGTTGACTTTATCTCTGCTTTATTTTTAAAGCATACTTTTGCTAGGTATGGTCATTTTTGCTCACAGGTTGTGTTTTTTTCAGTAGTTAGAATATATCATCCACGTCACTCCTGGCCTGGAAGGTTTCTGCTGAGAAATTCACCAATTGTTTCCTAGGAGTTCCCTCACATGTGTCAAGTCACTCTTTGCTTGTTCCTTTCAATATTCTCTCTTTGTACTTCACATTTAAGAAGTAGATTATAACGTGATTGGGGGTAGTCTTCTTTGTGTTGATTCTGTATTGAGCCCTTTGAACTTACTTCTACTGCTACAATGTTTATTTTCCAGATATCTTACATCCTTTTTGTTCTTCACTTCCTTCATTATTACATTCTTTTGTGATGGATATTTTTCCTAGTTTACCATTTTGATTCTCTTCTTATTTCTTTTCTGTATATTTTTGAGGTATTTTTCTTAGTCCTTGTCCTAGGGGTTAAAGTAAGCATCTTAATTTTATGAAAAAACGAATTTGAATTAATAACCTTTTCATTGAATAATAACAGAACTTCTGCTTATTTACATCCCCCATCCTCGTTTACACTGCATTTGTCACAAATTACATCCTTATGTATTGTGTGCCCATTAATAGCCTTATAATAACACTTTTATATATTTGTCTTTTAAATCACATTTTGAAAAGAGGCATGACAAACCCTAAATGCAAATGTGTTGGCCTTGGAATCTTAGTGGAGTTACCTTTACCATTGTTCTTTAACTCTTCATATGGTTTCAAGTTACGTTTCATTTCAGCCTGAAGGGATCCTTTAACAGTTCTTATTGACCAGATCTACTACTAATGAACTTCTTCAGTGTTTCTTTTTATGAATGTCTTAATTTTCCTTTAGTTAAAACAATTCTGGTAAAATATACATAACATAAAATTTATCATCTTAACGATTTAAGAGTGCAGGCCAGAGGCATGAAATATATTTACATTGCTATGCTATCATTAGCGTCATCCATCCACAGAACTTTTCATCTTGCAAAATGATGATAGTCTGTACTCATGAAACAACAACTCTCCATTTCCCTTGCCCCCTTACCCCTTGAAACCGCCATTGTACTTTCTGTCTCTGTGAATTTGATTACTCTATGTACTTCATATAAGAGGGATCATACAGTATTTGTCCTCTAGTGACCAGCTTATTTTACTTAGCGTAATGCCTGAAGGTTAATCCATGTCATAGCCTGTGTCAGAATTCCCTTCCTTTTTAAGACTGAATATTGATTTATTGTTTGTATAGACCACATTTTGTATAGCCCTTCATCCCTCATTGGATCCTTGAGTTTTTTCACCTTTTGCCTATAGTGAATAATTCTGCTATGAACATGGGTGAACACATAACACTTCGAGTTCATAATTTCAATTCTTTTTGAGTATTTAATAGGAACTCGAATTATGGGATCCAATGGTAATTCTATTTTTAATGTTTTGCGGAACCACCATACTGTTTTCCTTTCTTTGTGCCCCATTTGACATACCCACCAAAAGTGTGCAAGTGCATACATATTGGATATTAACCTTATCAGCTATAGGACTTGCAAATATTTTGTCCCATTCTTTTTCATATCTAGCTACATCGTGGATGTGCTGCCATGTCTGTTGTACTGTATGTGACGTTTCTTTGAATTGTAACAACATGGCTTTATAATTAGGGGGAACACCCTTCTCCCCCTACCCTTGGAGAAATTTTTCCAGAAAAAATTGCATTTCTATCTTGGTATAGTTACTTGTCTCTGTTTATTGTCCATGCTGGTCATCCAATATTTTGGTGCCATGGATGGTGACAGGGAATACCTGGAATGGAGTTTCCCTCTTCCCTGACTCATATGCTGCCACTTCCTGTTTAGGGTGCCCCAGTCAGCCTCGATGAGGTCAGGGGAAGATTTGCAACAGCAGGAAGAAATGCAACAACATAGGAGGCACTTACCTCAGCGGTATTTGCCCTCTCGGGGTGCCATGATGCCACAGGTAGAGCTGCGTGTGTCATGGGTTAAGGCTGTGTGGGGAACTCATGGATGTATGTTTGGGGGGTAGGGTGGTTTGGGGTAACAGGAAAGCTGTGTAGAGACTGTGTATGTGTGATCTGGGGAGAGATGAGGGACGTGAGTGCCTTTGTGAGTGCACGGTTGGTGTAGCATGGTGTGGCTGGGTAGTGGGCTGGTTCTGGGTGTTTTGAGGCTATGTGTGCAGGCATTTGAGAAGAGGTAGGGGTATGCATTTTAATGCTTTGGGTTGTTGGATCTGTGTGTATTCAGAGTACAGGGTTATACACATGCTCATCCTGTAGGGTAAAAGTTTAGGGAGTGTATTTTTGGTGTGGAGGAATTTGCAGAGATTGGGGTTGTCAGTGTAAATTGGGGTTGCTAGCTGTGTGTGTATAATCAGGGGATGTGACAGAGGCTGTTTCTAGTATCTCAAGAGGGAGATGGGTGTATGTTTGTATTGGGGGTGTGAGGTCATCATGTGTTCTGGGGGTGAGTATTTAGGAGAAGGTTGGAAACACTGTGTCTCTCTGATGGTATTTTGTGTTTGTCTCAGCTTCTGAGGCATTGTACATACGTGGATGTTGACAGCCGTGGGGGGGGGACTGTATGTGTTATAGTTGGATTTGGGGGTTCTGTCTTACATTAAGAAGTATGTGAGTTTGGTTGGAATGTATTTGGCTATTGTTGAAGGCTACTGTTTGTGTATTTGCATTGAGGGGTTATATGGGGTTGGATGGATTTTTGTGGGATATGAGGATTTAGGTGTTAGATGATCATGGGCCATTGGGGATGGGTTTTTGTACTCAAGACTGCGGCTGTGATTTTATTGGGGTTTGTAGTGCATGTATATTGGAGCAGGAGGGTTCTGGCACACAGGCATCTGCTTATAGGTAGGCAGCTTGTGTGTTTGAGGGGCTGGGTGATGGTGGCACAGGCGACTGTGGGCAGCGGAGAGTGTGTTGGGATAGAAGGGAAAGTTGAGGGTATGTTGGTGACTGAGAGACGCCATGTGAACTCCCACGTGGACTGACCTTTGTTCCTTCTGAACTTCTATGGCTTGTTCGCATCCTGAGCTTCGGTGGCAACTACTCCCTGGAATGGTCAGTGATACTCTGCTCATTCTTAGCCAGAGGAGTCAGGAAATGTCACTTCCTCTGGCAGCTGGTTGTGCCTCTTGCAAGTGAGTGGTCCTGGAGTCCACAGTGCAGGACTGGTGGACAGATGCAGAGTGAGGCTGATTCCCCATGAGCCCTCTCCTCAGTGAGGTGAGCAGGAGGTCAGGGCTGTATCTGCAGAAGGTCAGACATGGCCAGTCCTCTCTAGAATGTGCTGAAGGGGCTAACTCATTGCATGGCCCCTGCCAGGACATAAAGAGACCCTGAGGACAATAAGGGAGAAGTCTATACCTACTCATCTTTCACTTTCTCCTTTGGATGGCCTCTACCACAAGGTAAAAGCTAAGCCCCCTCACACGGCCCTTCTTGGCCTGGTCTTACTGACCAGCCAGTCTCGCCCCACATCCTGGCTCACTATGGGCCCTCTGGTGATCCCAGCATAAGGCCCCCCTGCATGTCAGTTCTCACCTCCTTCCCTTGGCCCATGCTGCCCTTGCTGTTTGTCCTGCTCTTCCTCCCCGAGGCTGTGAGTCACCCTGTCCAGGTGGGAAGGATCCACGGAAAATGCAAACGTGAGTAATTACTGCATCACCTGAGTCTCTAGCATGTGCCAGGTACTATGACACTTGCCAAATCCATAAAAACCCCACAAAGTAGATATGCTATTAGTTGCACTTTGCATGTGATGAAACTGAGGTTCAGAGGTGAGCAACCATGACCAAGTACCCTGTATGTACCAGAATTTCAATCAGACTGTGAACGTATCCAATAAAGCCAAACATTAGTCTGATCAGTACGCCTTGATGCCAGGCTGTAAAGGGGCAACATATGCCTCAGCACGAAAAAGAGCAGTGCCAAGTACCCCAGCAAAGAAGCAGTGTTCATATCCTGCTTTCTTAATCAAAATAGCTGCCAATCAACCCACAATTTCCTACACTGTAATAGGAGAAAAATACCAATGTGCGTTGTCCTGTAAAAGTCCCTTAAAATAATATGTATCCTCCCGAGTGCTTTGGTAATGACCCCAAATCATCATCATGAAGTTGGGATACTTCTTAAAACACTGCAAGTCTTACACACTGGCATACAGAATCTGTAAAGTCAGTTTGTTGGGTAATGATGGTAGATAGAAGTGGCCCAGAAGGACAGAAGACAGAAAATAGAGCAGAAACTATGTGTCCAGAGGTGACGATGGGTCATAGCCAGGGTTCAAGCATTACGAGGGAGGTATTGAGAATAGTAATGGGAA